>NC_041394.2:176151503-176451503 GCF_900747795.2 Erpetoichthys calabaricus
ATGTGTGTGTATGTATGTATGTGTGTATATGTATGTGTATATATATGTTGATATATGTATATATATGTGGATGTGTATATGTATATATCTATACTAATAAAAGGCAAAGCCCTCACTGACTCACTGACTCACTGACTGACTGACTGACTGACTCACTCATCACTAATTCTCCAACTTCCCGTGTAGGTAGAAGTCTGAAATTTGGCAGGCTCATTCCTTACAGCTTACTTACAAAAGTTAGGCAGGTTTTATTTCGAAATTCTACGCGTAATGGTCATAACTGGAACCTGTTTGACTGACTCATTCATCACTAATTCTCCAACTTCCCGTGTAGGTAGAAGGCTGAAATTTGGCAGGCTCATTCCTTACAGCTTACTTACAAAAGTTAGGCAGGTTTCATTTCGAAATTCTACGTGTAATGGTCATAACTGGAACCTGTTTTTTGTCCATATACTCTAATGGAGGAGGCGGAGTCACGTATCGCGTCATCACGTATTACGCCTCCTACGTAATCACGTGAACTGAAAACGAGGAAGAGATTTACAGCACAAGTCAAACGCGGGAACGAAGGTAAATGACGTTAATTGTTGACTGTCTTTTAATACTGTGTACTTGTTGAGTGTCTTTTAATACTGTGTAAGCATACATATTAACACATGTGCAATTAAACGTGTGCATTTACGGGGTGATTTCTCAGGCTTAAAAGCTCGCCTTTTATTAAAATGGTAAATGCAAACTCTTTTCATTCTGAAGGGCACAAACCACGTTAGATTTCAGCCGTTAAACGCGCAAAAATGTCAGTACACCAGATAAATAAGCGCAACATATTATCAGTTGTATTGTATGCTTACAATACATATAGAAATGTGTTAATCGTTAACTAATATTATGGGATGGTGTTTTTCGACTCGCGCTTTGATTTAAACGATTGCATGTCTTGGTGGGTTTGCGTAGCTTATTGTCAATATCTTTACAGCTCTTTTTAAGACTTAATTTAAAAAGGTTTTCTTTTCTTCTTAATAAAAATTTAAAAGCAGTACTTTAAAAGCAGCGCTCACTTCACTCCGTTAAGGGAATCGAACCTCGGACGTCACCGCTAGAGGCTAAGCCCCTAAAATTGCGCCACGGCGTGTGGTTCGTTTATTTGACAGCATGTAGATCGGGGTAATTACATTCACGGCATTCGTAGTCTGATTCACAATCTGATTGTATGGGTGGTTACCTACCAGGTAACGCTTATGGTTAGCCAGCAAGTCATCTCGAAGTGATCACTCGAGTGAACGCAGCTTCACAAAAAAACAGATCCTTAACAAACTGTTATTGGTATATTTTCCCTCAATTTTAAAAGGTTTTCTTTTCTTCTTAATAAAAATTTAAAAGCAGTACTTCACCGGTGCGAAGCGCGGGGATTTGAGCGACTGACGCATACAGACATATTCATGAGTGCAGGTACTTCGGAAAGAAAGCACCGTGTAAACCTAAACTTTAAATTAAGTTCATAGACCTACAAAAGTTTCCCATTGATTTGAGGCAAGATTGCTTTTCTCATGTACAACTATACGTTGCATTCTTAACAGTAAGCTTGCACAGCTTGGTCATATTACAACCTGAGTGCTGAACTGACAACGTCGTATACAAACAGAACTATAACAATCATAATAAACAAACAAAAAAAAAAGCGAAGAACCCTTGGATTTAATAAAAAGGCTCTTTCCTTGGCGAAGCAATGAAAAGGAAGACCTTATATGGCGTTCGTTTATAAAACAGCGGAAAAGCTGTGTTAAGGCTGCTTCACAAAAAAACAGATCCTTAACAAATTGCTATTGGGATATTTTCCCTCAATTTAAAAAGCTTTTCTTCTTCATAAAAATTTAAAAGCAGTACTTCGCGGGGATTTAGATATATATATATATATATATATATATATATATATATATATATAGAGAGAGAGAGAGAGAGAGATAGATATATATATATCTATACTAATAAAAGGCAAAGCCCTCACTGACTCACTGACTGACTGACTGACTGACTGACTGACTGACTGACTCATCACTAATTCTCCAACTTCCCGTGTAGGTAGAAGGCTGAAATTTGGCAGGCTCACTCCTTACAGCTTACTTACAAAAGTTAGGCAGGTTTTATTTCAAAATTCTACGCGTAATGGTCATAACTGGAACCTGTTTGACTGACTCACTCATCACTAATTCTCCAACTTCCTGTGTAGGTAGAAGGCTGAAATTTGGCAGGCTCATTCCTTACAGCTTACTTACAAAAGTTAGGCAGGTTCATTTCGAAATTCTACGTGTAATGGTCATAACTGGAACCTGTTTTTTGTCCATATACTCTAATGGAGGAGGCGGAGTCACGTATCGCGTCATCACGTATTACGCCTCCTACGTAATCACGTGAACTGAAAACGAGGAAGAGATTTACAGCACAGGTCAAACGCGGGAACGAAGGTAAATGACGTTAATTGTTGACTGTCTTTTAATACTGTGTAATTGTTGAGTGTCTTTTAATACTGTGTAAGCATACATATTAACACATGTGCAATTAAACGTGTGCATTTACGGGGTGATTTATCAGGCTTAAAAGCTCGCCTTTTATTAAAAAGGTAAATGCAAACTCTTTTCATTCTGAAGGGCACAAACCACGTTAGATTTCAGCCGTTAAACCCGCAAAAATGTCAGTACACCAGATAAATAAGCGCAACATATTATCAGTTGTATTGTATGCTTACAATACATATAGAAATGTGTTAATCGTTAACTAATATTATGGGATGGTGTTTTTCGACTTGCGCCTTGATTTAAATGACTGCATGTCTTGGTGGGTTTGCGTAGCTTATTGTCAATATCTTTACACCTCTTTTTAAGACTTAATTTAAAAAGGTTTTCTTTTCTTCTTAATTAAAATTTAAAAGCAATACTTCACCGCTGCGAAGCCTCTCTAGCGCTGACGTCCGAGGTTCGATTACCGTAAGCGAGTGCAGTGAGTGTGTATGCCTGATGAGCCAAGAATAAGTGGGAAAGACGTGTCGTGTACTCTTTGCATTATTTGACAGTAAACTATTTTCATCCATTCTATGATCTGCTTCTCACAACTGAAGGCACCGTGGCTGATGTTACCTGACTTGCTGGCCAACCATAAGCGTTACCTGGTAGGTAACCACCCACTCACTTCACTCCCTTACGGGAAATGAACCTCGGACGTCAGCGCTAGAGGCGAAGCCCCTAAAATTGCGCCACGGCGTGTTGTTCGTTTATTTGACAGCATGTAGATCGGGGTAATTACATTCACGGCATTCATAGTCTGATTCACAATCTGATTGTATGGGTGGTTACCTACCAGGTAACGCTTATGGTTAGCCAGCAAGTCAGCTCGAAGTGATCACTCGAGTGAAGGCAGCTTCACAAAAAAACAGATCCTTAACAAACTGTTATTGTATATTTTCCCTCAATTTTAAAAGGTTTTCTTTTCTTCTTAATAAAAATTTAAAAGCAGTACTTCACCGGTGCAAAGCGCGGGGATTTGAGCGACTGACGCATACAGACATATTCATGAGTGCAGGTACTTCAGAAAGAAAGCACCGTGTAAACATAAACTTTAAATTAAGTTCATAGACCTACAAAAGGTTGCCATTGATTTGAGGCAAGATTGCTTTTCTCATGTACAACTATACGTTGCATTCTTAACAGTAAGCTTGCACAGCTTGGTCATATTACAACCTGAGTGCTGAACTGACAACGTCGTATACAAAAAGAACTATAACAATTGTAATAAACAAACCAAAAAAAAAGCGAAGAACCCATGGATTTAATAAAAAGGTTCCTTCCTTGGCGAAGCAAGGAAAAAGGAAGACCTTTATATGGTGTTCGTTTATAAAACAGCGGAAAAGCTGTGTTAAGGCTGCTTCACAAAAAAACAGGTCCTTAACAAATTGCTATTGGGATATTTTCCCTCAATTTAAAAAGCTTTTCTTCTTAATTAAAAAATTTAAAAGCAGTACTTCGCGGGGATTTAGATATATATATATATATATATATATATATATATATATATATATATATGTATATAGAGATATAGATATATATAGATATACATATATAGATATACATATAGATATATAGATATATGTATGTATGTCTATATATATATATATATATGGAAGCTTATAAGTACTGCCTTACTTCTCTTTAAGAAAGGAAGATGTAATGATACTTGATTTAAACGATTCCATGTCTTGGTGGGTTTGCGTAGCTTATTGTCAATATCTTTACACCTGTTTTTAACACTTATTGACTGAAACAGGCTTTCATGAAAAAAGTTAGGGCTTTGCTACAGGATGCACCCTCCACAAGTTAAGCAAGTAAAAATAAAAGTGTATATTTCTGTTTTATTTAAACCTTTTAACTTTGTATGCATAGCCCCATTTGGCTGTTTTAGTTTTTTTTTTCTTTCTTCAGTAATATTAAATCTCCTTAAAGAAAAAGAACATATGCATTTTACTTTTTTTGTATCTTTTATGTTACTTTATAAAGTTATTTTACACAATGTTGAAAAATTAATAAGAAAGCTATATATTTTGGCAGCTGCTGCTTTAATTTTCAATGAAATGAAAAAAGCTCTCCAAGAGAAAACCTCAATGAAGAAGAAACAGTTTGGTGAGGAGAAACCCTCATTAATAAAGGTTTGCTGCAGATGACTTGACTGAAAATAAATTAATACTTCCTATGTGTATAATACATATTTGTCTATTTTACTTATGCCTTTATTCCAGCAACTTCCAACATCTGAGGTACAATTTGTTACATTACTTTTGTTTTTTGCAGCACAGGCAGGTGAAGTGACTTCCTCAGGGTCACACATTGGTGTCAGTACCAGGATTTGAACTGACAAGCTCCGGGTTTGCTGAAATATTACTGAAGACAGAAAAAAACCGAAAACGGGCAAATACGGCTATGCATACAAATGTCCATCCATCCATTATCCAACCCGCTATATCCTAAATACAGGAGCCAATAAGTAGATATGTATATATATAGTATATATATATATATATATATATATATATGTGAATGTATGTATGTATGTGTATATGTGTGTCTATATTTATATGTATATATATATATATATATATATATATATGTAGATATGTAAATTTGTATATGTATATATATATATATATGTATATGTGGATGTGTATATGTATATACAGTAATCCCTCCTCCATCGCGAGGGTTGCGTTCCAGAGCCACCCGCGAAATAAGAAAATCCGCGAAGTAGAAACCATATGTTTATATGGTTATTTTTATATTGTCATGCTTGGGTCACAGATTTGCGCAGAAACACAGGAGGTTGTAGAGAGACAGGAACGTTATTCAAACACTGCAAACAAACATTTGTCTCTTTTTCAAAAGTTTAAACTGTGCTCCATGACAAGACAGAGATGACAGTTCCGTCTCACAATTAAAAGAATGCAAACATATCTTCCTCTTCAAAGGAGTGCGCGTCAGGAGCAAAGCCTGTCAGAAAGAGATAGGAAAGCAAACAAATCAATAGGGCTGTTTGGCTTTTAAGTATGCGAAGCACCATGGCACAAAGCTGTTGAAGGCGGCAGCTCACACCCCCTCCGTCAGGAGCAGAGAAAGAGAGAGAGAGAGAGACAGAGTTTGTTTTTCAATCAAAAATCAATACGTGCCCTTCGAGCTTTTAAGTATGCGAAGCACCGTGCAGCATGTCGCTTCAGGAAGCAGCTGCACAGAAGGTAGCAACGTGAAGATAATCTTTCAGCATTTTTAGACGAGCGTCCGAATAGTCTAGGTGTGCGAACAGCCCCCCCTGCTCAATCCCCCTACGTCAGGATCAGAGAAAGTCAGCGCAAGAGAGAAAGAGAGAAAAGTAAGTTGGGTAGCTTCTCAGCCATCTACCAATAGCGTCCCTTGTATGAAATCAACTGGGCAAACCAACTGAGGAAGCATGTACCAGAAATTAAAAGACCCATTGTCCGCAGAAATCCGCGAACCAGCAAAAAATCCGCGATATATATTTAAATATGCTTACATATAAAATCCGCGACGGAGTGAAACCACGAAAGGCGAAGCGCGATATAGCGAGGGATTACTGTATATGTATATGTAGATATGTGTATATGTAGATAGGTATATATATGTATATATGTTTATGTATATATATATGTTTACATAACCTCTTTAACACACTACTTCTCCGCTGCGAATCGCGGGTATTTTGCTATATATATATATATATATATATATATATATATATATACACACATATATATATATATATACACATACAGATATATATATATATATAGCAAAATACCTGCACTTCGCAGCGGAGAAGTAGTGTGTTAAAGAGGTTATGAAAAAGTAAAGGAAACATTTTAAAAATAACGTAACATGATTGTCAATGTAATTGTGTTGTCATTGTTATGAGTGTTGCTGTCATATATATATATATATATATATAATATATGTGTATGTGTATATGTATATATATATGACAGCAACACTCATAACAATGACAACACAATTACATTGACAATCATGTTACGTTATTTTTAAAATGTTTCCTTTACTTTTTCATAACCTCTTTAACACACTACTTCTCCGCTGCGAAGCGTGGGTATTTTGCTAGTATATATATATATGTGTGTATGTATGTATGTGTGTATATGTATGTGTATATATATGTTGATATATGTATATATATGTGGATTAGTATATGTATATATATATGTATATATGTAGATATGTGTATATGTAGATATGTATATATAAGTATATATGTTTATGTATCTGGGGACCTGGGTTCAATTCTCGGGTCCTCCCTGCGTGGAGTTTGCATGTTCTCCCCGTGTCTGCGTGGGTTTCCTCCGGGCGCTCCGGTTTCCTCCCACATTCCAAAGACATGCGGGTTAGGTGGATTGGCGATTCTAAATTGGCCCTAGTGTGTGCTTGGTGTGTGGGTGTGTTTATGTGTGTCCTGCGGTGGGTTGGCACCCTGCCCAGGATTGTTTCCTGCCTTGTGCCCTGTGTTGGCTGGGATTGGCTCCAGCAGACCCCCGTGACCCTGTGTTCGGATTCAGCGGGTTGGAAATTGGATGGATGGATGGATGTTTATGTATATATATGTTTACATAACCTCTTTAACACACTACTTCTCCGCTGTGAAGCGCGGGTATTTTGCTAGTATATGTATATATGTAGATATGTGTATATGTAGATATGTATATATAAGTATATATGTTTATGTATATATATGTTTACATAACCTCTTTAACACACTACTTCTCCGCTGCGAAGCGCGGGTATTTTGCTATACAATATAAGACTTAAAATAAAAATAAAAATGTTAATAAAGTATCATGTAGGCTAGCTGTAAGCGGAAAAATGTTCAGTTTAAGGATTAGTAAATGCCATGGAGGATCAACGGGCATCACGACTGTGATAGAGATGGAATTCTTGCCAGGACCAGACGCCATAACGGAATGACTGCTGGTATGGAGACACCAGCTGACTAGAATGCCCTAATCTTTGTGCCGGCTAGGATCAGTTTGTAATAAATGGACTGGGAGAATGTGGATTCCAGAAACAGTTTATACCCCCACATAGAAGGTAGTAGTGTTCCTCCAGGCTGATCTCAATCAGGGCACCCGCAGGATTGGATGGGAATTGCAGTGAGGAAGTGCAGCCCTGTCAGGGTCCTTGGTTGCTGCCAGAGGGCGCTGTCAGGAAAGGGACAATACTGGTTTTCATGTGACCCAGAAGTGCTCCCGACATGCAGTGTGGTGACTCCAGAAGCAGTACTTGGGCTTGCTTGACAGAAATTAAAATTTTATTAAAATTATTAATCTTAGGCTAGCAGTAGGCGAAAAAAGAAAGCATATTTCATTGCTTGCAGTCATTGTAAAAGACAACATTTCAGTAGCTTTTTATTTACACAGATTGTTCTGTCAGGAAACTGGCAGATAAACTTTTTGAGCAAAAACTGGGAGATGTGCATAAAAAATAAAGCAAAAGAAAAAAGGATAGAAAGTGAAATAAAACTGAAGCCCAATATGAGAGACAATAATAGTGGTGGAGAGAACAAGAGGGTCAAAACCAAAAAGTACACACAATAATAAACTTTCAATACTTTAGAGATTTTGTATTCGGAGATCAGATAAAGATTTGAACTCATAGCCATCCTTTAATCCTGTTGGTCGGATACACGTGGGTTCAATCTCAGAGGCCACACCCCTAGCATCACTGGAAGTGGACCTAATGATGGAAATAAACAATGGTAACATTTGAGGACCCAAACCCATACCAAATTATGACATGAATAATCTTATAAAACCTTAAAATATACTAAACATATCATACTATTACAATAAATAATAACAATTTTACCTATGCAAAAGTAAAATGCAGTAAAAATTAGAAGGTAATAATAATTTTCTTTGGTAGATACAAAAAGTAGATGATATGTCCTAAAGAAAAATGGGAGCCTTTCAAAAGGCTATCACATACTAACAAGAATTATGTTAGTAATGTTAGTATTTCAACATGATAGCACTAGACAAGAAATTTTTTAAATAAAGTATCATAAGGATATTGTATTATCACTACTTGAAAATAAATGTTAAATTTAGAAAAGTAAGGTAAGTAATATGGGTGAAATTGTGTTAGATTAGCCCAGGCCTATAGGTTTTATTAACAGTGGTTTCCCAAACCTTGTTGCTGGTTACTAAGAGGCTCACGTAACAGTTTAAGCTTCAGGGCCCCAAAAATGTAGGTCAGGCACTCAGTGCACTTCTGACCATCAGTGTGGGCTATCCATAAAAGATGACCAAGTGAGGAGGCACCTGAGCAAGCTACAAACAGGAAAAGCCTGTGGGAAGAGATGGAATCAGTGGTGCTGACCAGCTTTTGTGGTTTCCTGTGTCACCTGTTCAATCTGTCCCTACTACCCTCGAAAATGCTGCATTGTTCCTGTTTTAGGCACCTCTGAACTTAATGACTACAGACCAGTGCCACCTGTGTCTCACATCATGAAGATCTTTGAAAGGCTGGATTTGGACTATATAACTCCTCTATGTGGTAGACAAATTGGACCAAAGGCAGTTTGACTGTTGGACAAAGATTAGTGTGGAAGATACAATTATCCATCAGCTTCACAAGGTTTATTCTCACTTGGACAAAGCTGGCAGCACTTTTTGTGAAGATTATATTGTTTGATTTCTCCAGTGCCTTCAGTTCCATCCAGCCATTCTTGTTAAGGGGTGAACTCAAGAGATATACAGGTGGATGAGCCTGTGGTGTCCTGGATAATGGACTGTCTGGCAGACCTGAGTTTGTGAGACTCAAGGACTGTTTATCTGATCCATATGTTAGCAACATGGGAGTACTACAAGGAACAGTCTTATCACTTGTCAACAGTCTCTTCAATTTATACACCTCAGATTATAAGACCAGGTCCTGTCACTTGCAAAGGTTCTCAGTTCTGCACTTAAGGGGTGTATTGGTAAAGGGGATTTGACAGAGTATAGGAGAGAGGCGGAGAACTTTGTTTCTTGGTGCTAAGAGGATTGTCTGAATCTTAACATCAAAACCAAGGAACTGGTTATTCACTTTCGCTGCACCAAACAGCCCCTATGCCCAGTCACTTTTAAGGGAGTGGCTGTAGAGGTAGAGTAGTCCTGTAAGTACTTGGGGATCCACATCAATCACAGATTGGCCTGGTCTCAGAACAGAGTGGAACATATAAGTAAGGGCAGAGGGGTTTTGTTTTTCTTAAGAGACTATGTTCCTTTAATTAGTGTAGTGACATGCTTCTCCTCTTCTACAGCTCTGTAATGGCCAGTGCAATTTCCTATATGCTGTGGTGTGCTCGGCTCAGGATCAGTTATGAGATGCACTCTGGACCCCCTGGATTTAGTAGTTAATGATAGAATTAAAACAAATCTATCTATCTATCTATCTATCTATCTATCTATCTATCTATCTATCTATCTATCTATCTATCTATCTATCTATCTATCTATCTATCTATCTATCTATCTATCTATCTATCTATCTATCTATCTATCTATCTATCTATCTATCTATCTATCTATCTATCTATCTATCATCCACTTCTGAAATAATTTTATAAATCTTCTGTATTAAGTCCTTTTTGCTATAATTTCTGCTGCCCCAATAAACATTTTAGGTTTATGTATTCAAATGTATTCCTGCATATTTCTTTATATGAAAATTGAATGTTAACATTGTGAATATGCCTTTTATGCAACCTGCCTATACCCACTTTGATAATGGGGGGCTATTTCCTTCTGCACTGAATGAATTCCTGATAAGACATACATATACATTCCTATATTTACACATGTAGGGCCAATGTAATATTACCAATGTAACTAATTTACATGTTTTTAGAATGTTGTAGGGAACCCACATTACCCAGAGAGACATAGAGAGACAGAGAGACCAAGCAATCTGTAGAAAGTCTGTGACCATAGTGAGATTCAGACTCTCTTACGGGTATGTGGTAGCAGTTTTCACTACTGTGCCACCCTCTCATAAAAGACGAATATAGTACTTTCTGTGATCGTTTTATATGGTTCATATTTGTCAGGCACACTCTGTCCAGATGAGCCTCCTGAGGTGACACTGTGCTACCCCTTAGTGCTTCCTTTTCTATTAAAAAAGCTGAGTTGTTGGACTGCAGCCCAGCACAGTGCTCTTTAGAGCATGATTGGCTGTATGAACCAAATTGGTGTGCGCAACTGAACAAAGCAAGTCAGAAGCCCATGGCAAAGTGGTTAAAAGCAACATACATTTTACTTAAAAAATGTGATGTAATATGTCTGATATTTGACAGGTTGTGCATTAAAAAACAGCAATGAGACAATCAGAGTGCCCCAGCTGTTGAAGATATATGATTCTAGAAACATTTTTTTAATATGTTTCAATCCCATTTAGTGTCAATCCCATGGGTATCTACTGTAAATTATATGAAAGCAAATAAATGTGAATGTAAAAATATTATTTAGAGGGATTTGCAGCATTTTAGATAATGAACCTGAGTGAGGTTTAATGAAGGATGTGAAAGTGGTGTAAATAATCATTTATCTAATAACTGGCAACAGTGCAATAACCAATATATCAAAATTTGTATATTGTAATTTGATTTTCGAGCAATTGCACAAACACTACTCAGTCACTCTTTATTTTACACACCTCCCCTCATAGTAGTTATCATCAAGCAGTTCTTTAGACAACATCAGAAATCCCCTTAAAATTAAGCTTAACAAAAGAATATTCAATGAAGCATCTTAGGCTAAGTGAAATTTTGTGAAAATATGAAGGTTTCCTGGTTTTGGGGAATCTTACAATATTTTACACAACCAATCAGAAATATGAGCGTTGCATGTATACAGCCAAAAAGATGGTGCAACATTCTTCTGCTATGTAGATATTCTCAGCATTGACATATTCATTCCATTTCTAAAGATGCAGAGCCTTTATGTGTCATGTTGTATGGGCAACATATAGCTCTAGTAGATATTGATGGAATATAATACTTTGCCAGGAAAGTCTTTATGACTCAAGCAGAAAGTCTGAGGTACACACTGTAACTGTCTTTAAAACAGCTTCCTGATGAAAGCCTAGTCTTACTAGGTTCTCTGGGACTATTTCATATTGTAACAAAACATGAGGTAAAGGAGCATACATAAAGCCAAGTATTAAAATGCCATCGGCTTTAAAATAATGACAAAATTTTACATTTTTCAGCATTTTATGTCAGAGCTGATTCCTTATATGTTAAATTTGTAAAGAATGCTGCTGCCATTTCTGAAGGGTAGTCAAATGCTTTCTTCAAACTGATGTACAGTGTGTCATATATAGATCCTTCTAGTTTTAAGGTAATGAGTACATGGAATATGGTTAAGTTTGTGTTACTATGGTAACATGGTTGACTAGCTTTAAAGAATGGAATAAATCTAACTTATATAAAATTATTAAATTACAATAAATTATTTCAGCAAAAAATGTTGTGAAGGAAGAAAGTGAATTTTAACTTAAAGCTTTTGTCCTATCTGTTAAATTACAATTAATAGCTGTTGGAATTAAAGTAATACTTATGGTTCGAGGTGAGTGATGCTTTGTTCCTTTCCTGTTTACCTTTCTTCAGACACTGGAAGAATTTTCAGTGCGCTTTGTTTCTTTGTTCAGGAGATTGCCTCCTTCTTCACCTTTGGTCGCATCTTCTTGTTGTACTGCAGTTTCTTACTGGGTTTGGTAGCTAGCAAAGTTATGCCTGATAGGACAACTAGTTTCCATCAATAACAAGGCCAATGTGTGGTTTACATATGGTCTCGCTCTCCTACTCATGCACTGGCTATTCCTCAGCAAGGTTGGACTAATGACAAACCTCATCCAGACTCCAATATGGACAAGTATTCCACCCTTCCAGTGCTGCACAGTTGCCCTCTGAAGTAGAAGGGCTGCTCCAACTTCTGTTGTGGCTACACACTATCAGATGTGTTCTGCCAAAGTTGGCCAGGTTGAGTTGTACATTCGTGAGGTGAGCAGTTAATTAGGGAGTGGTTGAGGTTTTTAAAGGAAAAAATAGAGGTCTTGTCATTGGCTTCTTGGGTACACATACACCCATTCTCTTTGTTGACTACTAGTGCAAAGTTCTGTCCATTAATGTTGCTCATCCTTGATTTATGGTCCCATGTTCAGAGCTTAGGTCTTCAGCTCATAACTTTGGGTGATGCTCCTCCTAATGTTACAAGGCCTGGTATCGTTCATCTTATCAGATAAGGTATAAAGGCCCTGTTATTCAAACTGAGACTTTTTAGATGCCAATAAGAGTGTCTGACGGCAGCTCACTGGATTCCATCCTGGCAAAATGGATAAGGCTGGTCTATCCATAAATCAAGAGAAATCTCAGAATAGTTATCATAACATTGTTTTTTACATCCTGTATGAACACATCAGACTATTTTGTTTTTGCTACTTGTTAGCACAATATTAATCTAATCAAGTGTGTCACTTCAGCTTTTGGCTTCATGCTGACATTGTATCTAGATGACTTTGATACACCTAATGCATTATATGAAGCATGAATACCACTTCTGGGTTTGTATTGAAATTCAGAACATTTTTGGAGATAAGATCTCAGCCAGTTTAAAATAAAACTCTTGGCAACTAAAAATAGATGTCTGAAACATTTGAATGGCTTCTCTGGATACTTAGCCTGTAGTCAGCAGTTCCAACCAGCAGATGTTGTTTAATGCTCAGATGTGGTAATGTCATAATTTATATAAATAGTGAGTTATATGAGTGGCATATATGTTTTCTAAGTAATATATCGCCATCTGTAAACTTCTTACTTTTAAGGGTAGAATATTTCAAGTAGTAAATTTACAGCAGTATTATAGGAAATCATTTTAGGTGATATACATATATATATATATATATATATATTGTGAATTTCCCATTGGGATTAATAAAGTATCTATCTATCTATCTATCTATCTATCTATCTATCTATCTATCTATCTATCTATCTATCTATCTATCTATCTACTGTAAGTACAGTATGTGAAGTATACATATTTTTATGTGTATTCGCATATAATGCACAAAGCACCTTTTATGATAGCCATGTCTGTCTGTCTCCTGTCCATATGAAATAACTTAACCCACTGTGGACAAGTTTTGTTAAAATGTGATACACTTATTCTTCAAGGAAATTTGTTGAAATAGTTCAATTTTCATTGAGATATCTTGAACAAATAACATTGTACACAGTTTTAAAACTTCAAATCTCGCTTTGAAAAGCATAGGCAGAACTTGTCTGTCTTGAAACAGAGAAAAGTTAACGAAACACCAGCAGACTGTATGCATGGAGTTGGAAGTCACAGTCACTTGCTGCTTGCAAACTGTCCTTTATTGGCAAGTCTAGCTTGGCAATCACAGAATTCTATGCATGCATCTCTTAATACTTTAAGTCATAACTGGATAAATTCAATGATCTTACTAACTGTAAAAGTATAACATGCAAGCAAGGGAACAAAGAGTTATCTAGATATGAATCAGGCTATACGTTCCAATAAATAACTGACTGAAGAATATTAACATATTGTAATAGTGTGGTCCAAACACAGATGGGAAAACTTGATTAAGAACTTGCGTTGATTTGAACAGCATCATAGGATGATAAAGTGGACAAAATGATACAGTACTGACATTTATTTGTTTACATGTCAACCACTGTGTGGAATCATATATGTTCATTTTTGAAAACATACTATACTACACAAATGTTCTGGTTTGCGACTTTGAAAATCTAGTCATCCTACAATTTGCCATGTAGTACATTCATCTGATATCCATAATGGTCAGTTGCTGTAGTTTGTCGTTCACTTCTGTTATTCCCTACAATTTATCATAACTAAATACTTTTGCAAGTCCCATTTCATGGAACTTTTAAAGACCAGACATGTTCAAGCAAAGAAGGAATTAATTACAAAGGTGTTTTTTTTAGGTTACCTTAATTGCCAATTGCAAATTGTCACTGTGTATAAATATAGTGTGTGTGTGTGTTGAGTAAGAGTGGTCTTTGTGATAGGCTAGAGTCCTCTCCAGAACTGTTTTCATGCTTTTGCCAAATCAGGGTGAGATAATCTTTGTCCCATACAACCCTGATATGGACAGAGAAGGTTCTTGAACCTGTCCACTGAACTTAGTCCATTGGGGGCTACTGTGCCTGCACAGCCTTTAAACATATCAGAATTTTACACTATCCATAAAGGCTCTTAATAGCTTTAAAATTAGAGTTTTCAAAGTAAAAAAGTAACATTTATCAATGTGTTTGTTGACTCAATGGATATGGGACAAGTTAATCTCATGTCTAAATATTGAAAAGCAGAAATATACATAGATTGATCGCACTTTATTGTCTCAAGGGGGAAATACAACTTTTACAGAGGCTCAGTACATAAAAAATTAAATGTAACAAACAACAACAACCCACACCAGAATTACTAAGAAGTAAGAAAAACTTCTGCTTTGGCTAAAGATAATGAGAGCAGTCACTGTGCATTAATTAAGGCATACTGTATTGCCATTGGTATAATGGAGCCTAAGAAGCATTTACTGATGCACTTCAGTTGAATAATTTGTTGGCTGAAAGTGCTCAGTGTTAGTGTATCAGAGAGAGAATGTGCAGCGTTGTTCATAATGGCACTCAGTTTTGTTTTCATTCTCTCATTCGCTACTACTTCCAGCAGGTCAAGAGTTCCATAACTGAGGCTGCCTTTTTAATTAGCTTGTTGATTTTTTGTGAGCCTCTGTTGAAGTGATGTTACTGGACCCAGCACACCACAACGTAGAAAGTCACACTGGCCATCATAGAGATGTTCAGTATGTAAAAGGTGCCATTACACATATTAAAGGAGTGCAGAGTCCTATGAAAAAATAATCTGCTTTGTTCTTTCTTATATAGTGCCTCTGTGTTACTAGACCAGTTCAGCCTGTCATTGATGTGGAGTCTCAAAGTACTTGTAGCAATGCACCACCTCTTCATCCACTCTCTGAATACTTATGGATGTAGAGTTTGGTGTGGCGATAAACAGTTCTTTGGTTTTGCTGACGTTACGTTGCAGACAATTTATTCCGCAGCAGGGATGGCTGGGTGGTATTGAAGGCGCTGAAGACCTCAAAAAACATAATCTTCACAGTGCTGTTAGCTTTGAACAGATAGGTATAAGCCTTTCGGAGCAGATTAATAATTGCATCTTCCACTCTGGTCTTTGTCCAATAGACAGACTGCACTGGGTCCAAATGGTCTTTCACAAGAGGACTCATATAGTCCAGGACCAGCCTCTTAAATATCTTCATTATTTGGGAAATAACAGCCACTGGTCTGTAGACATTCAGTAAAGAGATGCTTGCCTTCTTTGGAACTGACACAGTATAGGATGTTTTCCACAGAAGCAACATTTTCTGGAGCCTTTATGACAGACTGAACAAGCAAGACAGGAGACTACAAAGTTGGTCAGAGCAGGCCTTAAAAACTCAAGGTCTAACTTCTTCTAGATCCGGGGCTTTTCTCTGTGTGTAGCTTGACTTTGTCATCAGTTATGGACAGCCCATAATGGTAGCAGTGGGTGGACTCATCACTGAACGTATCTGTTGAAGTTTTAAGAGTTGTTGAGGCAGTACAGATGGTATGGGAGGACTGTTACCTAGAAGCAGGTTGTGGTGAAGTTAGAGAAAATCTATTAAAAATTTGTTCAGGATGTTAGCTTTATCTATATTCCCTTCTAGCACCTGAGCTCAGGACTGAGTTCACTAAATATGACCAGTCCATTCCTAACATCTTTCGTGTTATTCTGAGTGATTTTATTTTGTTTAATCTTTGTAAGCTCCCTTTCCTTCACATAGAATTTTCTTTAGCACTCACTGTATACTGTTTAATGCTTATTTCTCAGCATATTTGAATGCTTTCATTATGCCATTTGGGAGACTTGATAGTTCCTTAGCAATCCTGGGCTTGATGTTTGAAAAGCGGCACACTGTCTTTGAGAGAACAATAGTGTGGAGACAGAAGTTCAGAAGTTAATATAGTCTATTATGCAGTAGCTGAGTCCCTAGAAGTTGGCCTAATGTGACTTACACATCATTTCCCAGTCTGCCTTTATAAAAGCAATCATTCAGAGTCATTTCAGTCTCCAGTTTCCACTTACTCACTGTCCTGGTGATGTTGTAATCCACTCAATCAAAATGGCCGAAGTACTGTGAGGCCCTCAAAATGGCCAGGAAAACAGTGTAGAACCTCCACTAGTCTGCCTAGAGGGGGTGCACACAAAGGCAGCCTAAGTTGCAAAACAAAACTGGCTGGCTTCGGCCTATACCACAGCCAAAATGAACTTCTAAACCAACACTAAAAATATTTTCTTAAATATCACTATTATATCAAAAATCCCTAACCAAAAAAGGGATTGTTGTGATGTGAGATTTTGCATATACAGTAAGTTGATAAATATTTCTCGTCCATAAACTCAAACTATTTAAAGTAGACAAGGACCTCATGTTGTCCTTCTATCGCAGTATTATCCAGTCTGTGATCACTTTGTTTCATTGCCTGGTTTAATAGTCTGACAAACCAAAACTCAAAAACGCTCCAGCAGATTACGAAGTATGCAGCTAAAGTTATTGGGGCTGATGTAGATGATTTGACTAGTGTGTGTCAGAGGGCAATGCTAAAGAAACTGGAAATCATCTCAACTGATGACAGACATCCATTACATGTAGAACTAAACTTCAGTAAATCAGGAAGGATAGTTGCTTTGAAAACCCACACAAATCGCTCCAGAAACTCCTTTCTTCCTAGTGCCATACGACTTTTCAATAAGAAATATCGGAGATAATGTTTAAAGTTTTGATATATATACTGTAACATTTTTTTTTTTGGTGTAAATATGTTTTATCTAACTGCCTTACCTTAACCTTTCTTATTTCTATTTGTCTGTTTTATTTCATTCTGTCAGTTACCTGTTATTAGATGCAACTGAGAAGGCAAATTTCATGTTGTCTTGTGTAAACATGACTAAATAAAGAAACCTAAACCTATTTTGTATGTCTTTATTTGTAACTTGGGCAAAACTAAATCAGGAAAATGAATATTACAACAGAGTTGGGGGAAGTGCTTGAAACAATTTTTTTCTGCTAGAGTCTCTCTTATCCCCCATACAAAGCCAGGTTGCCTAACTGCCAAGCTTTACCTCAGCAAATGGTTTTGGGGGGGATGGCAGGTGTTAAGATGTTCTATTTCCCCCATTGGTCTGAAGTATGGCTGTTTGGAATTGGCTTGTATCAGAAGCCATGATGTCCTATTGGCTCTAGGGGTTGGACAGAGAGTCTATAAATCTGCTTGCTTAACCTCACACTCTCTCTCTTACTAACATCTGATGAAGGAACATCTCCCTCTCTTACCAAACTGATGAACTGAAAGAACAAAACAATGGAGAGCACAGTTCAGCAGCCATATTGAACAGGCATGTGTCGAGCTGACCACAAATGATGCCTTAACTAGAGACATTTTAAGTAACTAACAAGTCTGTGTGCCGCCTGAAACTACACATCACCATTTAATCAGGTTGTATGGTTGCCAATATTCAAATGTACTTTGCATATTGTTATTATTTATAAATAGTATCAATAATACATTATTTTATGTGAAACTTAACTCCTGCTTGTCTTTTTACTACACCTAATTGCCTGAGGTTATAGCTATAGAAGGGAAGGTGGGGATAAGTTATATACTATTAATACCATAAACAATGGTAAGTCTGTGAGATTAGGCATTCTGACAAAGGCTACTTATTAATAATACAATAGGGGAAAGTAGAGCAATATATTACTCTACCAAGACAAAACAGGGATGATTATAAACCCTTGGCTCAGAGATCAAAAGGGGCAATGAAGAATCTATATAAATAAAATGCATTTAAAAAAATGCTCTGTCTAATAAAGAAATCTCAAAGGGCAGAAAGGCACAAAAGGAGATGCATAAAAAAGGAAAACAGAGTCAGTCAATCATTGTCTAACCCACTTAGTCGTGGACAGAGCATATCCTAGCTAGCATAGGGCGCAAGTCAGAAACAAATCCTGGACAGGATGTCAGACCATCTCAGGACAAGAAAACAGAGACCCAAAACACAATTTGAATAGAGTGGTATAAAAACAGAACAAGAAGGTCAAAAATCCATAATTCAATAATAGCAATAAGGGAAACACAAGCAAACTCACCAATATCAAGCACATACAATGTACCACATTTAACTGCCTATCTCCTCATCCAAGATAGGGCTGGGGGCAGTACCTAGAGAGAGATGGACAAATGGCCTTGCCTCTTGGGGAACCACCCACAAAATACAAGGAACATAGTAGAACAAATTCTCACATATTGAAGTTAGATTGTAAACAAGACCATCACAAATACATAATTATTTAAAGAATAAACATAAATAGTAATCTTAATACATAATTTGCCTGCCTCCTCACTCACACACTCACGTCCGTCCGAAGCCGAATGCGCAGTCGCCTTCTGCGCAGCTGCCCAAAAAACCTTATGAGACCGACATCCAACCCCAACTTCGCGGCAGGCGGCGGATTTATGGCTGCAAAAATTCAAAGAGAAAGGTGACTTCGATTAAAGCTCTAGAGGCCTGAAAGACGATTTCGACTACAGCTCGAGGCCTAATTACACATTCTGATTCAATTACGCATTCATTCAATACACCTATATCAAGTTTGTGGTGCTTATACTTATTACTATTCCATATTGTACTGGAACATTCATCATTCAATATTATACTATAGGCCTGGAAAATTCATCAACTAACAGTACAAGCCTGTACAGTAATGAGTAAAGCGGACTACAATCATTACAAAACAACTTCTTTGTTACTTATCATTTGTTCTTCATACACTGCTGACACAAACTCGTGCCCATTTCATCTTACGTTGTTGAAATGGGCTCTTTGTCTAGTAACAACATAAACGATAATAACTAAAGAATCAAAAATAAACAAAAAAGACATTAGCTTAAACCTAACAGGTAGTAATATATTCTAGGATTGTACAATAGGTGGGAGTAAGAGGGATCAGTCTGTGGTCAAAGGTGCCTAAAGGTGCTACAGGATTACATTTAAAGACATCTTTAACATATGAATAGAGTAGGTTCTCCATGAGTGGAACATAACACATACTGATGGAAGTTTTTCATAGATACATAGATTTTTTTAATAGAAGTTTGTCCCATGTATACCATACAGTCTGTAAAATCTTTGCTGGTTTGTGCGCTGTTTCGAATCCCAGATGTGCACAGGACGCGTGCTGTACTTTCTGAGATGCTACAATGATAAGGGAGGGTTTGGTAAGTGCAGTGAGTGACCAAGTCCTTTTCAATGCCAAAAGAAAAAAATCAACCACAGAGACAAGAAATGAAGTTTATAACATTCCATGCAATGCATGCCCAGCAGTATATACATCCATTATCCAACTCACTATATCCTAACTACAGGGTCATGGGGGTCTGCTGGAGCCAATCCCAGCCAACACAGGGCGCAAGGCAGGAAACAAACCCCGGGTAGGGCGCCAACCCACCGCAGGGCACACACACACACACACACACATACACCAAGCACACACTAGGGACTAGGGATCGCCAATGCACCTAACCTGCATGTCTTTGGACTGTGGGAGGAAACTGGAGCACCCGGAGGAAACCCACGCAAACACGGGGAGAACATGCAAACTCCACGCAGGGAGGACCCAGGAAGCGAACCCAGGTCTCCTAACCCAGCAGTATATGTGGGAAAAATTTCTCAAATACTCGCAACACATATACAGAAACATTGCAATACTGTGAGAAGGAAGGACCCATGGTCTCTGAAATACATATATACAAGTTCCACCAGACACTCATTTAACTGGTACACCGTGAAAGTAAAATTCAGGGCCAATACTAAGAGTGCCAGAGAGCTGGGTGAATCATGGCTATCGAATTAAAATGCCATTAATAAACACTTGGACTTGAACCCAGTATATGCAGGCTTTAAAGAAGAACATTAAAATAATAAAAAAGACTTTATGACTAACACTTTCCGAACACTACCTTATTAATTCACCACCTTTACAACTTTCCAAACTCACTTGCTATATATTACCTTTGATTCTTGTATGTCTAATCATTTTCCTTTGATGATGACAGGTGGTAGGTTGTCGAAAGCTTAGGAATGAAAAACTATTTTAAGATACGTGACTCATTTTCTTCCTTTGTCGATCTCTAGCTACAAATATATACATATGAAGCTAGTGACGTGTGTGTTTTGAAATTGAATTGGCACACCACAAATCAGGTCTATACATGTGAATTCTTTTATGTGACACGGGCATTTCATCATTATTATTATAATACTTTCTCTCATAGGTAATAATGCCACAAATATTTGTTGCAAACCCATGGAACAAAGGCCCAGATCCCCTCTTTCGTCTTCCTTTTGTTTTATAGCTCATTGACCAGGCAGAGAAACCTGTGGGTGTTCTGGAAACAAGGGGGCAGGAGGTGTCACCACCATCTGATGATCACCATTTGTTGCAGTCACATTAAATTCTGCAGTGCATGTAGGGCATCTGTTGAGGGAATTTCTGGCCTGTTATGATTTGGAGCTTATATGTTTCAGAATTAAAAACTATTCTCATCTGATTATAAACAATATGAAACTTTTAAGAGAATCTCATTAAAATAAAGAGACAGAATAATGCAAATAGCATTTTGTTCAGCATAGCTGATAGCACCTGTGAGCATGTAATCCAGGCTTTATTGGTGTGCAGTGAAGCCTTGCATTTCCAAAATTTTACTTCACTTACAGCTTTAGCTGTAATGTTTTAATCACATGAATTGGGGTGCAGAAAAATGGCAGCAGGTGCTCTGGACTGCTGGGTCCAAATTTAAAATTTGAACAGAAGGCAGTTTGTTCACCTGGAGAATGGTACATTGATGAATTTCTGCAACAGTAGCACAGTGGAGGTACCCTACAGATTTGGGGCTGCATTTCTGTAAAAGGATGTTGCGAGTTGATCAGAATTGATGGCCTCCGCATCCCTGAGAAGGAATGGCAGATTATCATCCATTATGCAATACCACAATTTTGTGACATGACAATGACACCATACACATGGCCAAAATCATAAAAAACTATCTGCAGCGAAAATAGGAAAAGTCAGTCCTGCAACAGATGCTATGGTCTAAAGAGAACCCTAATCTCAACATCATCAAACCAGTCTAGGATAACTTGCAGAGACACATGCAAATAAGTCTCAGCCAGTAGTGCGGAGCTATGCCAAGTTCTCCAAGAATCTTGGAGCAACCTATAACACAATCATCTTAAGAAACTGCATGCCAGTGGAATGAAGATAAATACAGCTGTTTTTGAGGCAAAGGGTAATCATACCAAATATTGATTTCATTAATGATGTTTTCTGTTTACTGCACTTTCTTGGATATTTACTGTATAATAAAATAAATTATTTTTGTAAGCATTTCCACTTTACAGCATTTCTTTACAAGTGAATAAGATTTCTGCACTGGACTGTATGTTATATACCAGGATAATATACCATAGTATTTTTATATATATACAGTTAGGTCCATAAATATTTGGACAGAGACAACTTTTTTCTAATTTTGGTTCTGTACATTACCACAATGAATTTTAAATGAAACAACTCAGGTGCAGTTGAAGTGCAGACTTTCAGCATTAATTCAGTGGGGTGAATAAAATGATTGCATAAAAATGTGAGGCAACTAAAGCATTTTTTAACACAATCCCTTCATTTCAGGGGCTCAAAAGTAATTGGACAAATGAAATAACTGGAAATAAAATGTTCATTTCTAATACTTGGTTGAAAACCCTTTGCTGGCAATGACAGCCTGAAGTCTTGAACTCATGGACATCACCAGATGCTGGGTTTCCTCCTTATTAATGCTCTGCCAGGCCTTTACTGCAGTGGCTTTCAGTTGCTGTTTGTTTGTGGGCCTTTCTGTCTGAACTTTAGTCTTCAACAAGTGAAATGCATGCTCAATTGGGTTAAGATCAGGTGACTGACTTGGCCATTCAAGAATTTTCCACTTCTTTGCTTTAATAAACTCCTTTGGCTGTATGTTTTGGGTCATTGTCCATCTGTATCATGAAACGCCGCCCAATCAATTTGACTGCATTTAGCTGGATCTGAGCAGACAGTATGTCTCTGAACACCTCAGAATTAACATTCGGCTGCTTCTGTCCTGTGTCACATCATCAATAAACACTAGTGTCCCAGTGCCACTGGCAACCATGCATTCCCAAGCCATCACACTGCCTCCACCATGTTCTACAGATGATGTGGTATGCTTTGGATAATCAACTGTTCCATGCCTTCTCCATACTTTTTTCTTGCCATCATTCTGGTAGAGGTTGATCTTGGTTTCATCTGTCCAAAGAATGTTTTTCCAGAACTGTGATGGCTTTTTTAGATGTTCTTTAGCAAAGTCCAATCTAGTCTTTCTATTCTTGAGGCTTATGAGTGGCTTGCACCTTGCAGTGCACCCTCTGTATTTACTTTCATGCAGTCTTCTCTTTATGGCAGACTTGGATATTGATACGCCTACCCCCTGGAGATTGTTGTTCACTTGGTTGGCTGTTGTGAAGGGGTTTCTCTTCACCATGGAAATGATTCTGTGATCATCCACCACTGTTGTCTTCCGTGGACGTCCAGGTCTTTTTGCGTTGCTGAGTTCACCAGTGCTTGCTTTCTTTCTCAGGATGTACCAAACTGTAGATTTTGCCACTCGTAATAGTGTAGCAATTTCTCGGATGGGTTTTTTCTGTTTTTGCAGCTTAAGGATGGCTTCTTTCACCTGCATGGAGAGCTCCTTTGATTGCATGTTGTCTGTTCACAGCAAAATCTTCCACATGCAAGCACAACACCTCAAATCAACTCCAGGTCTTTTATCTGCCTAATTGATAATGACATAACGACGGACTTGCCCACACCTGCCCATGAAATAGCCTTTGAGTCAATTGTCCAATTAATTTTGAGCCCCTGAAATGAAGGGATTGTGTTTAAAAAATGCTTTAGTTGCCTCACATTTTCATGCAATCATTTTGTTCACCCCACTGAATTAAAGCTGAAAGTCTGCACTTCAACTGCATATGAGTTGTTTCATTTAAAATTCATTGTGGTAATGTACAGAACCAAAATTAGAAAAAAGTTGTCCCTGTTCAAATATTTATGGACCTAACTGTAAGTTAAAGCCTGACTGCTTACAGATTTTTGCAACCTAAACTGATTTTGATAAAATCAGTATATGATTTCTCATTACTGGTAATTTTGGCCAATAAATAGCTCTCCCCTGAGGCACAGAAAAAAAGCAACTTGTCAATAAATATTAAAATTTATGTTTTATATGTTATAAAATAATAGAACACTAATTAGATTAGACAAATTAGATATGCACAATCAACAGCAGCAAAATTCAGGCAAATTAATATCCATAAAAGTAAAATGTGAATTTCCCCTTGGGATTAATAAAGTATCTATCTATCTATCTATCTATCTATCTATCTATCTATCTATCTATCTATCTATCTATCTATCTATCTATCTATCTATCTATCTATCTATCTATCTATCTATCTAAAAATAAATAACAGCAACAGTACATAGAACAATATCACTATAAATCTGAAGTAAACAATATCATTATAATTAAATAAGACAATATTTCAAATTAAGAAATAAAATAATATTCTTTAATTCTGTGATAAAATAATATTCTTTAATTCTTTAGAAAGCCAAAAATATAAAACAATAAAACTCAATTATTATAAAGACCAGCTAATGTGAGTAACATGTTCAGACTATTAGCATCCTTAATCTAAAATTTCAAAATGCTCCAAAATCCGAAACTGAAACTGCTGTTGTTCAGTTTTGACAATAGCGAAGGGGACAATGTGTGGTTGAAAGAATTGGCAGATTTGTTTGTGAAAAGTTTAGTTGTAAATTATGCTGGTGGAGTAAACAACATGTTACATCCCATTTTAAAAGATGTGAAAAGAACTTTTGTTAGAGCTGATAATGAAAAGTCACATGAGATGAGATTTCAGTAGATAACAGCTATTTTAGTTTTTTTTCCTCACAGTCTTTTGTTCAGATTTCTTTGCGCTCTCCCTGAAACACCCGCTGGTTTAAAGTGCATAGACTGGAGGATTTGAGGGTGGGTGTTTTAGTAAGATGCAAGTGTGCAAAATATGAAAATATTCAGAAATTCTGAAGTATCCAAAACCTGAAATACCTTTGGTCCCAGGCATTTCAGATTAGGGATGCCCAACCTATACTCCTGTTCAAGTAAACAGAGGTTATAATGCATGCCATGGAAAGAGCGCCTCTTCTCCTTATAAACGTTGCCCATAACACTGAATGTCCGCTCACTGGGAAATGATGATGATAGACAAGCCAAATATTGCTTTGCCTGAACAGAGAGTTACTTAAAACAGTTCCAATTGAGGCTTCACCACCCATAATACCATCAGGTTAATTTTGGCTTCCTGTTACTTCACAAATTACGTCTGTATTGTGCATGTATCCTGCACATCACTTCCATGATCAGTGTCTTCATAATTTTTGTTAGTTTGTATCATCATATATACAAGTATAATTTGCAGATCTTTCAACCGCTTTGCTCTCTGCTTTTTGGTTAATGGGTATACTAACAGCAAATCTGAAGCCCTTCTCCTGCACCCAGAAGTATCATTTTGTTCCGAATCCTTTTGTATTTCACACTTGAGCATAAAATCCCCTGAATTGCTGTTGCTTTGTATTAAGTTATTATTATTGATTATAAACATGTTCTCCTTTCTATCTATTATAAAAAGAAATCCTGTCCTGGAAAGCAAAAAGCAAGTCTACGATATGTGATCTTCTCATAAGACATTTTAAAGACCTGCGAGACCAAAAACACGCCCTACGTACAATCTATCAAATAGGACAATAGGCAGCAAAACATTCAGTCTTGTGAAGGATTTGAGCACACACAGATCCAGGGCTCTCAGCGCATATAAAGCGTATAAGGTACGTTATAAATTAAATGTCGACATCTAAGCGAAGAAGAAAGCGACTCAAATGTGTTGGACAGAAAAAAGAGCAAAAAAGAATAATCGAGGTGCAAATATCAGAAAATAAGGAAAATAATTATCAGCCTGGAACAAGTGGAATTGAAAAAAAGCACGTCCAATCCGGCTCAGAATTAAAAGACAATGAGTAAAAGAAAGTAGAACTTCATAAAGAAGTTTACAAACGTTTACGCTAAACACATGCAGAGCAGGTTAGAGACTATGAAACCAGTGAAATTAGAAAGGCTAAAAAAAAAAAAGAAAAAATGGCGCTATACACATGTGAAGAAAGTTAAAGGATATGAAAGTAGGAAAATTAGAAAATATAAAAAAAGAAAGTAGCAGTAGCGCAAACAAACAAACTGCCTCATTTAACTATGCACCAGTCTAACTTTGGTTTTGCACAATAATTGCTACACTATTGCAGCTTAACACTTCATTATACTTTATTCACATAATTTTACTTATTTATTATGTTCTACTATACTGTTACCTTTCAATCTATGACTTTTTGTTAATCTAACTGATATTCTTCTAACTTTGCACAGTTTTTGATAAGCGGATTAGGATGCATTTCACTGCGTGCTGTCCTGTGTAACTATGCATGTGACAAATAAAGAATCTTGAGAATTTCAAAAATGGAGTTTACCGCACATGCATTTATTGGTTACTTTGTTCATGTATATATATTTATCTGTCTGCTTATTTAAAAACCTAAATTTACCCCAGGAGTCAAAAACGTTCTGTCTAGCCCTTGTACAAAAACCTAGACAAAAGCTGGGGTATCACCTTGGTAACCCCATGTACTTTTGGAAATGTGAGAGGAAAATAGCACGACTTTACAGACAGGAGTCCAATGCAGAACTCTACTTGCTTTTTTACTTTGTAAAAAAAAATTATTAACTGCTGATGATGTAGATCGTTTTGTCTAAGCTGAAATTCCAAACAGAGAAACCTGTCCTGACCTCATTAAAAAGATTCAGCATATTGGGACTCGTAAGATTACAAATATTGTTTTTACAGAAGTTCTGAAATAAAAGTGAAACGAATGAAATAGCAACAATTCAAAGAAAAAAAATCTTAAAAGTGTGTATCCGGAAAACCAAACACGGGGGTTGGCGAGCGAAGCCCCCTAGTCTCATTAAATATACTATGAAATAACTGCCATATTTAAGCTAAACAACATAATTTCCTAAACAAAGTTGTAATGAAAATAAGTATTGTGGTTACTTGTGTTACAGTGGAATGCAATAATATTCACTCCTCTTAAAAGTCATCATAATTCTCTGCATGACAGAAGATTTGTACACATATTTATCCATTCAGTATTTTGAATGTGAAATTTTACGCTGTAATAATACATTTCCAAAGTCAAAATAAATCATTTTCTATAGATATTGAACTGATGAACAAAAACTCAAAAGTTAGCGTTTGCATAAGTATTAAAGCCCTACACATTAATACTTTGTTGAGAGCCCTTTTGCTCTTAGCCTTAATTCTTCTGGGGTAAGTATGTACCAGTTTTGCACATCATAAATACCGAATGGATACATTTGTGTACAAATGTATTGTCATGCAGAAAATTAGAATGATTTTCAAGAGAACTAAATACTTTTGCATGCCACTTCTGTATTTTTGCTGAATCTGTAAAGGGGGAAAAGAATCCTGTTTAAACCTGTATGTGATTCTTTAACCATTAGACCCCAGCCACAGCACTGTACTGGTGCTCTGCTCTATAAACTGAATCAAATCAGGCTGCTCCACACACTTAATCAATGTTCCACATGGTACTTTAAAAACCAAACAAAAAAAAGCAATACTCATCACAAGAAGCATAAGTTATAAATATCTTTCTTTATATTATTTTTTACTTAGTAGGAAAATGCTGCTTACTTATTTTTAACAGGATTATTCAAACGCTAAGTTTTTTATAATTTGACAACCCTAGAACATCTTAGGTCTTTATGGATAGAGAAATATTGTATAGTGCTTTACAGAATCTAAACATTAAAATAGATCAATATCTGTCACCTCTCTGCTCCCTACTCCAGAGTGAAGCTGTTTACCATGTATGTTCTGAATAGAAGACTATAGTCTACATAGCCACTGAGTAGTTTATATTTTTAGTTTAGTAGTTTATACTTCAGAAGTTCTTAATGAAAACATACATCTATCATAACATATTGTAAAGTTTGTCATGGATATGAAATAGAAGTTAAAGACAGGGTATTGTAATTTAAAAAATTTTTTTTTTGAATTTGACAAAAACAACAAGGGCAAATGCACATGTTTGGGATGTGCTAATACAAACTGCAGGCACAGCACTACATTCTGATGCAATTTTTTTAATTTGAAGAATGCAAAAGTGCAGTCACATATAGTTTAAGAATTTCTGTTCCTATCTGTCAGGTAACTGCTTTTGATGTTGATGAGTAGTATTACTATTGTCATATAAAGAAAAGACAAAGCACTGAGTATTTGCTAGCTACAGTAAAATAATTAAGCTAATAATTAAGTTAATTCTAATTAAGCTAAGCAAACACTCTTTTGATGCTGGCATTATGCACAATGCATACAACGTATTTATTTCTAAGAACAAATAAGGCATGGCTACTGTATGAGATCAGGAATTTTCTCAACTTCACTTACTGCCACTTTGGCAATTGTGCCATTTGAGTATGCACTGAATCCCATGGGTTTTGAGTAGCTCCATCTCTGAAAATGCTGGCACATGATTGGTGTTGCTTCCACAGATGCTAATAAGGTTTTTTAAACCACATCATCGACCAATCTGATCTGCCATGTGATTAACCTTTCCTCTCTTATATATATATTATTATTATATATATATACAGTATATATATATATACAGTATATATATATATATATATATATATATATATATATATATATATATATATATATATATATATATATATATATATATAGTGAAGGCTAGGGCCACCACAGAACCCAAAACCCCAAGCACAAACACACAAACACAGTCCTGGGTTCAAATAAAGGGGGATTTCATTAGAAAATAACATTTATCAACAATAAACGGGTATTTCTTCTCCTTTCTCTCTTCCTCTCTCTCGCTGCTACTTCTCCAGCTTAGTGTTGCCCATCTCCACTCCCAGCTCCGACTCGCCTGGACAAAGTAGTGTGGTCCCTTTTATTGTGGACCCAGGAGTTCTTCCGGTACCAGGGCTTCATTCATTGGAAGCACTTCTAGGTCATATGGAAGTTCCAAATAACAGGGAGTGTATCTCCATGCAATGCCTTCTTGCAGCACCCACAGACCCCAGCAGAGCTGCGCTACTGGATTACAATTCTCGGCATTCCCTGCTGGTTTCCGAGCAGGCACCGATATCCAGGACCGCTGCCATCTAGTCATCTAGTGTCGCTGGAGGAGCAAACATCTCCTTGAGACAGTCCTTCCCTGTCCTAGTGTTTTATCCTGTTCAGGGAAGATATTATAAATATATCTGGTAGGGATGCCTGTCCATTTGCCTTGGCTTCCTGTCCAGGTAAGGAACCTTCCTCTCCTTTGGCTGGGATGTCCGTCTTTCCACCTGGGGAGTCCTGTTCGGGTAAGGCACCTTCCTCTCTCTCAGCCGAGACAATTGTCTGTCCACTTGGGGCTTCCCTTCCAGGTATGGAACCTTCCCCTCTCCCAGTGATTGGGATGCACACCCGAAACAAAGGCTTGGACACAAGTGCTACATTCAACAAGAGTATTTATTATGGGAGATTCTTCTCAAAGCAAGTGTTTCCCACCACACAAGCACAGCAGAACAATGATAAAACACTCCTCCAGCTAGTGATGTCTTCCTCCTCCTGACTCTGGCTACTGGAGTTGTGGCAGGCAGCTCCTTTTATATCATATCCAGAAGCACTTCCAGGTAGGGTGATAGCCTGACAAAGCAGAGCTTGCAAGTTCCCACAACACCCTCTAGCGGCACTCACAGCACTCAACAGGGCTGAGTCAAGTAATTCCAGTTCCCCATGAAGCCCTGTGGGAAACCGTGGTGCTGCCTCAACCAAAGGAGCTGCCATCTAGCAGTCCAGGGATGATAATTACCTGTGCATGCTGTCCCCCCCTGCCCTCTGAAACTGAGGGTGTCCCAGCCATTCAAGGTTCCCAGGCATCCCTAACATGATATATATACATAGTCATATTATTCTCATATACATTCATATATACACATGCATAAATGGGGGAGAAGAATGACATTTTATGTTGACAAGAGGTATCCTGTCGTGCTCATTTTGTAAGTTGCCAAAAATTAGCTCCTGTTTAAATTATGGATTTGAAGTGTACAATCTAAGTCAGTTAACAAAAAAAAACAAACTCAATAATTGTACTATCATTGATATACAATGCTAGAGACCACTAAACCTTTAACCATTCATTTTTGGGTACTCAATGTGCACCAGTACCACTCTAAGAAACTCAGATACAGTGCTATGACCCAGAGTGCAAATAACAACAAAACAATGGAAGCAAGTTGGTTCTCCAAAAAAAAAAAATTCAAGGCTGAAATTTTTTTTTATCATTAAATAAAAAATTTACTACAATAACCCACCAAACCCCCCATGGACAATATAAATATTATCATATACTGCCAGTAATTTACTTAATCTTATTTGTTTAACTAAAAAAAAAAGAAAATCGACACAAGACAGATAGTTATGCTTTTGATACTGGTGGTGGGGTGTTATTTAGATGTATACTGTAGCAAAGGTGCAGTTTTTTAAGTTTCACAGACAATGCCGATTTACATGTAAATAAATACTTAGCTGCAAATGGTATTTTATAAAGAACAAATAACTATAACTCTACAGATACTTTTAAAAATAATCATAGTAAAAGTGAAATGAAACATTTTTAAAAACCTGTGATGCACGTCTTGATTTGGTATTAGTTTCTACTTTATTGAAACAAGTCTTTGATCTCAAAGAATATTTGAAACACCATTTTATGGATTTTGAAGACCAAGGAATTTAGTGGTTATATTTGTTTTTTGGTGTGTTTTTAGCATAATTTAAAATCATATTCTTCTATGACACTATTTTAATTACTATGCAGCTGTTAGTCAGGATGCCCAGGAGCATGTGACACATGACATCATTACCATGATGGTATAAAGGTCATAGACATAGAATTACTAGTTGCTGGAGGAGCAAACATCTCCCTGAGACAGTCCTTCCCTGTCCTAGTGTTTTATCCTGGTCAGGGAAGATATTATAAATATATCTGGTAGGGATGCCTGTCCATTTGCCTGGGCTTCCTGTCCAGGTAAGGAACCTTCCTCTCCTTTGGCTGGGATGTCCGTCCATCCACCTGGGGAGTCCTATTTGGGTAAGACATCTTCCTATCTCTCAGCCGAGACGATTCTAGAATTACTAGACGCCGCATGACCGGCAGCATCGTTCGTCAACGTCGCTGTCATATTGCAAGTGGCACTGCTGTGGAGTGAAGTAGTGAATAAAGATGCCTCACACATGTGCTGCTTGGGCTTGTACAAACCACTGTATGCTCCACACCAGATCCTGGGGGATTACATTTCATAGGTAAGGCTGAACAATTGTTTTGGTTATATTTGGTCATTAGAAAATCCCGTTTTATAATCTTAACTTTAGCTACGCCAGGCTAAGCTAGCAAAGCTATGCATTTATGTGTTCAAGTGAGCCTTCAAGCAACATTTGGTTAAATGTATTTAGTCACTATGTAGATTTTTGTTAGCTGTTAGCATTTCTCAAACTTTGAAGGTTTTCCAAAGAAATCCACCTCAGGAAGCAGTTGGAGGTAGCCCTTAGATGGGATTATGAGAATGCTGTCCTGTGATGTGTGCAGTACTAGTTTGGTAACAGATGCTGTACCGGCATCATATGATCAAAGCTACCACTTGCTCACATTAAAAAACAAAGGAGGTTTGATGATTCCTTCTGAGGGTATAGTCAAGGTGGTCAAAGTAGCTGAGCGTGTTATCCGACAGTGGACATTAGGGCAAGCTGTCAGTGTATCTTTGATCAAACATTTTGTTCGGGCTGAGATTGGTTCAGATGATGTGTTTTTTCTCAAGGAGCACATAGAGGAAACACAGTCTGAAATTGACAACCATCATTTTATGCTCATGTCTTTAGTTGTGTTTGTCTTCCACAAACTAAAGCTGCACCATATTGCCAAACTGAATACTCTCAAATTACAGAGTGGCAACACATGGAAAAAGCTATGTAAGACAGTTCTGTTTCATGGATTTTAGATCCTGTATATATTTAAGTAACCACATTGTGTATGTTTGCGTGTGTGTGTGTGAGAGAGAGAGAGATTGAGAGAGGAATGAGTGAAATGTTTTCAGAAATTATTAAGCCAATTTGTATACAATAAAATTGTTTATTTTTGTCATTTGAGTGTATCATGTCACTGTTAAAAGAAAGTCCAGACTGCCAGTTGCAGTCTTACTATTTTGACTTTCAGACATTGGTCAAGTTTTCGTCTCAATAATTAATAATAATAATAATACATATTATTTAATTGGCGCCTTTCTTAGCACTCAAGGTCACCTTACAATAAAATTAAACAGCATTAGTAAAATTAAAACAAGAGAATGATAAATCAAAAAGCAATAATTAGCAAACAAACAAAGATAACTGCCAGTAACAGTGCAAAATTCACAACTGGTATGTCAGTTTGAAAAGATAAGTTTTGAGAGCAGTTTTAAAGTGTGTTATTGAATTGAGTTGACGTATATGAGAGGGAAGAGAATTCCAGAGTTGAGGAGCACTATGAGAGAATGTTCGAGCTTCCATATAATTGAGTTTGATGTGTGGTACAGAAAGTAGAGCTGCAGATGAGGATCTGAGTGAGTGAGAGGAGTGTAAGTCTGGAGGAGATCAGTGAGGTAGGGGGGAGCAATACTGTGGAGAGCTTTAAATGTTAAGAGCAGTATTTTGTATTGTATTCTGTAGTTAACAGGGAGCCAGTGAAGTTGAGAGAGAATAGGTGTAATATGTTCAGTGGATTTAGAACAGCAGGTTATTATCCTGGCAGCAGAATTTTGAAGAAGTTGTAAGCGATGGATAAGTTTTTTGTGGGATGCCAGATAGAGTAGAATTACAGTAATTTATACGTAACTTCAGTACTGTGTTGCGTAAGAACAGGACGAAGTCTAGAAATGTTTCGGAAATGGAAGAAGGTGGTCCGGAAAATGTTACTTATATGGGAGGAATTATTTAATAATAATAATAATAATAATTATTATTATTATTATTATTATTTAATGATTGCCATTATTATTGTATAAATTAATATAAATAATTGCATTTAAACGATTTGCCAAAATCTGTTGTATGTAAGCGATACTGTTTTAAACATTATTGTTTTTTCATCAGAAAAACCGGTTTCCACGTCTACCTGTATTAGTTTAAATGGCACTTTTGCTACTCGCAATATGCCGGACATGCTGACGTATTGTTGTTGACTGGGCAACACAGTGAATGCGCCGTCTATCTATATATGTGAATGGTAAAGGTGAGCTTCGACACTTCCTGGTTGCCCATGTTTAAGGATACAACCCATTGCAGATGTAGATGTATATTTGCAGATTTAGATGTTGAGGCCTATAATGAATAAGTGGAGAGCAACAACTAAGCAAAACCTTTGGGATGACTGTATTTCAAGTGTGTCTGCAAATTGCTCTTGTTCAGCAACTTATTGACTACATTTTTGAACCAAAATGTAAGCAAATAGCCTCTTTCAATTTTTTTGATTCGCTTTTATTGTTTGTTTTGAAATCAGAATAAGTCAGATTGGTCTTTGGCTTCGAAATATCATGCATCTTTAATGTCACTCATTTCTATTATTCTGACTTAATGTCATTAGGGGTGCGACATCTTTTTTTCCCATGTGATTTCTGCCAAGCACACTAACTTTAACTAAGAAAAGTAAGAATCTCACTGTTCTCTGTGCATGTGACAATACTACTAATAATGCCAAACTGTCAGAATTGTATTATGCAGTGATGAGTTTTGGAAAGATTGCAGAGAACTTTGTTGATCCTGATCGTTTCATCCAATTGATGTCAGTGTTTAGTCTTATAGTACCACTACTCATTTTTAAATTAATATTTTAAGTACTGTTGATTGACTCCAGTTTTCTATTGCAAGATTCCATGACTCTGTTCAAATTTGAAAAATGTTGGTAAATCAGATTTTACACAAATAAGGTCAGTCACTACAGTGAGCCAATTGACTCTCTATCCCGACATATGCTTGTACAGATGGCTACTAGAATTGGTTACAGTATATCACATTAATTGAGTTAGCCTCTGTTTTTAACCAAAGTAATCTACAAGTCAAAAATGTATTGTGCAGTTGTTTTATTTCTGCCTTCTGTGCATGAAGGTTAAGGGGCGTTATTAGGATAATACTGGCAAACTTTTGTTGTAGTTCCTGATACTGTCACCATAATGGCAAATATTTTGCCCTTGCTCAATGACCAGGGATATAATCAACATGAATGTACTAGTAGCAAAACTTCTATTATAGATTAATGCTAACATGTGTGTTTTTTCACATTTATTCAGAGAAGGAATCAGAACCAGCAGATAAACTAAAGTGTTTAGATGAGTAGCCTATGCTTGGTAGTAAATGTAGTTTACTGTGAGAAACATTAGGACTTCTAGATTCTTTGAAAGATAGTGGACATTAATATACATTAACTTGTGACATAAATTATTATTGGACAGGTTCAAAGTAGTTGTTCAAATGTCATTAAAAGGGTGCTGCAGAGGTTTACTCTCATGTTATGTTAAACATGCAAGTGAATAAGCAGAAACGTGGAGACAACTCCAGTCTGTAACGTTTGCAGTGATTACAATTTTTCATTGCAGTTACTCTCTTAATGAGCGACTAATTCCTACTGTTAATATAATGTCCTGCTTAATAACACTAATGATTTATGTGGGCAAAATAAGGAAACAGCTTGCACATTATTACAGCAAGCATATCAGAGCCATTAGGATCAAAGACCTTTCCAAGTCTATTGAAGTACATTTTACTTTTCTTGATTAAAGCCCAACTGATTTGTCTGCATTCAGTCACATCACACACATCAAAGCAACTCACCTTTTTTCTGAACTTTCTTATTTTTAAAGTTGTATTGAAAGTAATCTTTTAACCTCACTGTTTAACTTTGCATACTTCACTTGAATGTCACTAATCAGTGTGGTCACACCCTTTTTATCATCTACATTTTCGTTCATTAATGTCCCCAAGTCCATCCAAGCAGAAGATAAATTCCAAGCATGTCCTAACACTGTTTTAATAAATCATCAGAACCATTTATTTAAAACTGGCCTTGAGGAGCAGTTTGTACCCTATATTTCCATCCATTTTCTTTAGGACCCTCTAGTTGAAGAGTTCCATCCCTAGTTTTAAAAGACATTCAGAAATATGCATTCCCCATTAGTAAAATTCATGAGCCTTATACCCTAATAGCTTAATAAGATAAGGCATTAGGTAAGGTATTTAATGAAGTTAAGCAAAACTGTGAAACCCTTCTCAAGGACTGATTAATTCTGATATAGACTATTCATTTCCTTGAAAAGAAGAGATGCAAATACCCATACACCAAGGTTGAATACATTAATGTACATAGTTTGAATAAATGAATGCATAAAACCATAGGGTTAATATCAACTTTGGTTGGAGGTTTTATGTTTGTTTTGTGACCACATCACCTTCAGGTTAAATTTTCAAATCAGCAAAGATTATCTGTGATTCTGCAAATTATTTGCCAAAACTGAAAGTAAAATCGGAATATCAGCTTATTGGATCTTTCTTGTACTTTCCATAGTGTCTTATTTCACATTTGCAAAGTCACCCAAATAACACCAGGGACAAGAACATCTGTTTGATCAATAAACAAAATGGGGTGGTGTTTCAGGAAGAGTTGTGAGAGCAGCAGACCACATACTCATAAACAGATGCTCAGGATGGGGGTTAGGACCTCCTGCAGATTTCTGATTCTGACTTCTAGCATTTTGCATTTCTGTTGCAATGCTTTGGTTTCAGTATTCGTTGCCAGTGTGTCTTTGACCTTCCATATCTGTGAATGACAGTCAGAAGCCAATGAAAGGAAAATGGCCTTATGTTTAAATGACCTTCTAAAGTTTGCTTTTATGACAGAGAAAGAAAGGGAGTAGACTTTGAACCTCAAAAATCAAAGATATCTAAATAATCCATCAAAGTGCCTTCAGTTTAAATAGAAGGTCATTGAGTTTATTTTGCTTCATATAGCTATAGTTGGACAGCAAGCATAGACGCCAGAGACTGGATTCACAAAGAATCTAAGGCTCATGGGTCTAAGTAGATTAATAAACAAGAATTAATTGTCAGCAAGTTGAAGTTGTTCTAGGTAGTACAGAATTTATTCAGAAGACTGCTCTTTATTAAACTTGTCACAGTTTGGATGTACTTCTGGCTATTGTAAAAATCTAAATATTGTGTCAAAATAATTAACTTTTGCTTTCTCAGTTAAGAGATCATATAATCATGGGCATCAAATGTTTTCAGATGAATAATTAATTATCAGGAAGTTATCCCACGTGTACATGCATTTTCTTATATATTATATTAGGCATCAAGTATTTAACCATCATCCCATCATCATCATCATCATCATCATCATCATCATTCTTTTTTAGTTCTCCATTTGGGGTTGTTATGCACTCGTGACCTTCTAGAAGCAAGCCACTACAGTCTACAGTTTCATATCAACAAATGGATCCACATTACTCCTCTTGAGCCTGAGGTTCAGCAATCTCCTGGATTTTCTGTTCCACTACCCTGGCATAGGCTTTCCTAAGAGGATTGGAAACTATGCCTACTAGGTAAATGGAACACACACTCATGTCTGTCTTTTTTTAAATGGGAACCATTACTCTAGTCTGCCAGTCATCAGGCAATGTACCCACTTTCCACACAAAACCCAAAACACACTGTGTAATGCTTTCTTTATTTCTGGCTGAACACCCTTGTGGTTTTACTGTTATGGATCTTTGTAATCTCTGCAAAGAACTCAGTCACAGAAGTGGTCCAAACCATGCTCCTCTGAGGATGATGTATCCTCTGGGTTTACGAGTTTATCAAAATGTTCCTTCCACTCCTCAAGGAGATCCTTAGTTAAGATCAGTGTTTGCCTGCCTTCATTGAGAACAACCCAAGTGATATCCTTACTACCTTTTCTGAGTTATTGACAGTTTCCTTACCATTTGTCCTAGGATTGCTAACATGATTGGCACTATTAACCTTTTGGCCACATCTTCTTGCAGCATGGTTACTTGTTGATTTATCATTTGAATTTTATCATACTCAAACTTTGTTTTATTCTTCTTCTTCTGCTTGTTGTTTTAATTCTGAGCTCCTATTTAATTTTTCATGATTTCTAAAAAAAGATGTTAATAACTCTTTAATCTGTTTAACAATTGAAAGTGATTGGCTTTATGTTCTTATTATTCCAGTAGGGGTTATTATGTGTTGACATGTACCGCATGTCATTTTAATTACATTTTCCACTCTTTAATTATTGAAATGGAGACATATGTAATATTCATAAGGAAATTTTCCAAACACTGTGACTCTAAAATTTTCTCCATGGTCCTAGCTGGCCTAGCTTATGTGTTTTACTTCACTCTAATTGGGTAGCCAGAACCATGAATTTTATACATTCAGAGGTGAATTAGGTTAAAATAAGTAATCTGCTAGAACACGCCAAAGTTGTTTAGTCCTCCCAAAAATCTAACATTATCTCCCACAACACAAGATAAATGGTATGATGTTACTATCAGGTAAAGTAAATCACCTCAGCTCCGTGTGTCCATCACCGTAAGCGGTGAACTATAGTAAGCAAATAGCTAAGACATGGATATGTCTCATTCATGTTATTTTTACCCTTGTGTTTTTACCCTTATGTCCTCAAAATGTTGAACTGTGGCTCTGTTCCTAAATGTTGTGCATCTGAGTACAGTCATTTTTCCATCTGATATGTTTTTGAGTTCTCAGTCTGGTCCAGCAGGCAAACGTTTTAAAAAGAGGATACATTCAGTTTTAATCGCAATTCAAGCTTGTGGTGCTTAATTTAGCCAAGTCCGCGTTTCTTCTTGTTGTAACTCTTGATGCTATGTAACAAAGTTGGTGCAGGCCAGAGGTCAAGGAGTTGAAATGAAAAATTCAAAGGTTCAGAGGTTCAAATCTTTCCCCTCCTAGTTTAACCACAACAACATACAATATTTGCTAGAGTTTCAGTTATACATGTGCAGTTTTTTAAGATGAACTAAGCAGGTAAAAGGCAACTTGGAATGTAAAATGTCTCGTAAAGTAACGGTTTTCTATACTAGAAGGGCTTGCTCAGCTTTAATTTGACGCAAATGAATTTCCAGTTTTGTTTGAGCATTTAATGCATTTGTCTGCAGAAACACATCATTATGTTTGGCACAGCATTATCTATCTTTTACAAGCTTTGATTTCTGATTGATAGGAAGAGCCATTTATTCATATAGTTATTGTCACCAAGTATACGGTTACAGTATACTTGGGAGGGTAAGTTACAGTAAAGTTGAAAGTTACCCATAAACTTTCCACTTAACTAATACATAGGAGTCCATTTATCAATAGATCCTCTCATGTTTAAGCCAGCTCTTAGTGCTGTACCTTTCTTCTCTTTTTTGCTAGGAGGAACAGTGAGTTGCAGCTCGTTTCCCACAATGTGTTCCATTGGCTACTGCTGAATAAACATCTTCACTCCTCGCACATGTACATGAGGGTGAAATGATGACCCCATCAAGCCGCCAGTCCTTCAACATCTTGGCTGTCCTTTTTCTTCTGCTGTCTAGTGCAGGTATGTATAATATCCAATAAACTCAACCCTTCATATGTTCAGTCACTTTAAAAGGAAGAAAAGATAAAAACAGCCTCTCTGTGGTATACAGTGAAAGTCCATGCACATGGGAATAGCATATCATGGTGCTAGATGCCTTGCAAAAGTAGCCAAGTGAGGTGCTATATCAAATGTTCATGTCTAAATTGTCACACTAGTAAATACACATTGCATTATTTCTTTGTCCTGTAAACCAGGTGCTTTTGAGACATATGTTCTCTTTATAGAGTATGATATATGTTTTTAATGCTATATCATATTTTGTCATAATACTTATGCATAACAAGAATGGTATAGTTTAAAACAAAAATGTTTTCTCACACTGCGGTGGGTTGGCACCCTGCCCAGGATTGTTTCCTGCCTTGTGCCCTGTGTTGGCTGGGATTGGCTCCAGCAGACCCCCGTGACCCTGTGTTCGGATTCAGCGGGTTGGAAAATGGATGGATGGATGGATGTTTTCTCACAAATGCATCATTTCTTTTAGCTTGGGGCTATGGAAATGTTTTAACTTTAGGATATGAGGCTGTTCACAGCACAATTATTACCTCTAAATTTGAACCTTTATCACTGAGCTGAACAATCACATTAATATCCTTTCTGTATGCTGTGAAAGATCAGCCTCGGCACAGACAGGCACAGACTCCAAATGTACAAAACACGCAGCGTTTATTTTCCCCAACATACAACACCAACACAGTGCACAAAAATACCACACTCTACCGAGGACTTTCTCTTTCTTCAGGCTGCCTCCACTCCTCCTTGTAAGCTCCATCCTCTTCCAACCGACTCCGGCTGTCGAATGGGTTGAGGCAGCCCCTTTTATCACACCCCGGATGTTCTCCAGATGCTCAGTGATGGTCTTCCGGCACCACTTCCTAGTGTGGCGGAAGTGCTGCCCTTACACCCAGAAGCACTCTGGGCGTACACAATTCCTGGTTCGGCAGCACTTCCTCGTGTGGCAGAAGTGCTGTGCTCTAGGACCGTCCAGGCTCCCCCTGATGGTGTCCACAGGTCCCCACAGGGTTGAGCTTCCCAGCTCCATTTCCATGGCCCTGATAGAATCTGGGGGGGGGGGGGGGGGGTGGGGGTAGTGGCTGCCCTCTTGCGCCCAGGGAAAGATAGTGCCCCTCTCCCGGTCTGGTCTTCCAGGCGTCCCGGTGGGGCAGGATCCCTGGTCGTCTGCCACAATGCATATTTAATGAATTGTATTAATTTGATATATTCTACCTATCTTGTTTGTACTTTTGTACATGTCTACTTTAGGCTATACATATTCTGCTTATGCCATTTTCATAGGTTGCATGGTTGGTAAGGTGTTGTCAGACAGTAAAATGGCCCAGCAGTGCCCTAAAAGAAAAAAAAAAGTACACCCTGGTAGGAAACGTGCAATACTTCCCAAAGATGCCGTAGAATAGGTGACTCAGAAGATGGCTAGAGATGGGGCTAAAGGCTAAATTTCGGAAGGTGTTTCTTAGATAGCTAGAAAGAAAGAAAGAAAGAAAGAAAGAAAGAAAGAAAGAAAGAAAGAAAGAAAGAAAGAAAGAAAGAAAGAAAGAAAGAAAGAAAGAAAGAAAGAAATTGGTGAGTCACCCCATTAAGGCAGGTTCGGATAGGCTTCATAGTTTGTCATTTTCCTTAGGTTTGCTTGGTAATTGTGTTTGCTCTACTCATTATCACTGTGTGTTTATTTGTATAATAAATATGCACTTTTTTGATATTTTAAATTTCTTGGCTTGAGTATGGATATGCGAATAATACGTTACATATACAGGTACACATATTTAGTTTATTACTTGGTTACAGCCAGGTGAAGCATATCATATTAGCAATAGACACAAGGCAAAAAACAACCGTAGACAGGGCACTAGTTCATTAGGAAAGCTAAACATACATCTGTTAGTTTTGCATGTCTGATAAAATAACAGATATATATTCCTCAGAGTTATTAAACAGCAGTGACATGTGATTGTCTGGATGCAAGCTCAGGTACATTTAACAATGACACCAATGAATGGAATTAACAATATAGTGCTAGTTTTCAAATATCATAACATAGAGAAAGAAGTGGAGTCAGATTTGACCAGGTTTTTGATCTTATTATGTTTGCAGGCACTGAACAAACACAATGGTAGGATCCATTTTAATGAAATGTGAAACCGCACTTGTTATTAAGATTGAATTGTGAAGGTCAGGTGTCTGTGGTGAAAAATGTCTTTGATTATCAAGTATTCATGCTGCTGATTTTGGATGGTCTCAGTCAGTCATTCTCAGTTAATGACAGAGTGTCATTTCTCTGGAACTTTCAGAAATCCTGTATTACAAAGTAAGGCTGAAAATAGTTAAATAATGGAATGTGGCACTATTAAACTGTGTTCCCTTAATTCATAGCATTGTTTTTGTCAGGTAAAAACTAGTGACATTTTATTTTACCTGAAAAAAAAACAACAAATTATCTCAGCAATTGCTTTTAAACAGGTTGAGAGCTGCTCATGAAAATGCTGTAGAAAGAAATAGTAAAGTAAATTATGTTAAAAATATTCACATCTTAATTAGGTTAACTCATTATTTACAAATGAGATGCATTCAATATCATTGGTGAACAATCTAGTAGAAGAGCAAAATGACAATATATTTAAATGTGAAAATTTATTAACTAACATTTTATTTTTAAGTATTCAATTCAGTTTATTCTTTAACAACCTTCTCTGCAGAAGGATGGGTGACACAGATTATCAAATTCAAAGGAAATGCATTTCAAGAAGATATACCAGTATTAAGACACAAAAAATACATGCAACCTAAACATGCTGTAAATATTTATATTGCTAGTGTCATGAAATGGATAAGTAATTTTGAGGAGAACTAAAATCTCAATTTGATTAACATTTTTAAAGAAAAACAAAATGCACAGAACTCTTTTTTCCCAAGAAATGGATTGAAAAGAATATTAGGAAAGTTAAAGGACAGTTGGAAGACAGATATGGTGAAAAATGTAAAAATATTACTGAAAGAGATTCTTGCAATATTTCATTGGCAAAAGAAATTTCAAGGAGAAAGTGATATGCATTAGGAACATTGACAACAAATTTAAATGTACAGGTGGTTTATTGGCAAATACTTTAAATGTTAATTTTTCAGAAGTTTTCGTATGGAGATGTTGATAACTACAACAAGCTATTACAGAGACTATTAAGGAGGTACTCAGTGCTTTGGAAATTATAGATAAAGAATTTTAAAAAATCACTAGGACCAAATAACATTCATTCTAGAGTGTGCAAGGTTAGTGACAGTGTACTAGGAAAATTCCTAAAAATTTGAAACTAGCAAAGGTTGCCCCATTATATAAGAAGGTGGTTGGACTCATCAGAGTAACTATCATTAAGCTTAACATACATCATGGGAATATTAGTAAAATGATTTATTATGGAAAAGATTAAGCTTCACATGTCAAGCACAGGTTTGTTAGTGAACAACCAGGATTTGTTTAAACAGATAAGATAATGTTTCAGTAATATGCTGGAATTCTATAAGTGAGAAGCAAAAGTATATGATTATGGGAGTGCATATGATATTATTTATTTTAATTTTCAGATGGCTTTTGATAAGATCTCACTTGAGAGGCTTGTGATCAAACTAAAAGAAGTTGGAGTTCAAGACACAGGGCCTCATGGATAGATAGATAGATAGATAGATAGATAGATAGATAGATAGATAGATAGATAGATAGATAGATAGATAGATAGATAGATAGATAGATAGATAGATAGATAGATAGATAGATAGATAGATAGATAGATAGATACTTTATTAATCCCAATGGGAAATTCACAGTGTGTGTAATTCAAATGGTGTGTATGCACAAAAATGTTGTGTATGCCCGTTTCCATGCTAATGTATAAAAATGAAACTTGGCATACGCCGTGTGTACACAAGTTTCTGCTCAGTTTTGCAAAGTGGTGGCACCCACAGTCAAAGCAGTGCTACTGTTTCTGTGTCATTTCCCTTCTTGTTCATATTTGCATTCATGACGAAGGATTTATCAAATACACTGAAATTAATTGCATATCATTTACAAATTTATTTCACTTGATTGTAATCAGTCTTTAACAATATAATGGTGCACGTAATGGCTAAACTATCCCAACTACCTGTATTTAGCAGGGGTTGTTCTTTCTCCTCTGAGATATGTTTCTTGATGCAGAACAGACTAGAGCCAATATCATCCCTTTTTGTAATGATGGCAAAAATAATTACAAGAGAGAAATAAAGTACAAAAAGAGATATATGTAAAGATATAAGTTAGCATTCATTCCCAATAATACAATGTATAACTATATATACATGCATATTCAGGCCAGAGATAAGCCAAGGGACATCACAGCCAAGTGGGGGAATGCTGACAACTAGATGTCCTGTCCAGCGGGAATGTCGATGGCATAAATGTGCTTCTGATTTTGTGCTGGATCCTCATCATTACAACCACTCACATATTTACAAATTCATAGAATTCTGGTCAGATATGGACGGACTGTTTATTTGTGGACTGAAACCCAATAACACCTTCACCTGTTCTCATCATTTATGGCAAACTATGTTTTTGGTTCAGGATCCTCGTCATTATAACCACTCACTTATTTATATATTCATAGAATTCTGGTCAAATATGGGGACAGGCTGTTTATTTCTGGACTGAATCCAAATAACACCTTCACCTGTCCTCATCATTTATGGCAGACTGTGTTTTTTAACCATTTTGGTCAAGCAGACATCAGCATAACCTGGTTGTGTGTCCTTCACATGTTTTCTGTCTATCTCTCTAACTTGCCCTCCAGTTGTCATTTGCCAGTCCCTCTGTTTCAGCTGAATAGCATGACTTTGAAATAAATTTCACAGATTATATTGGCACAAAATAACCTTCTTGCTTCACTACCATAGTTGCATTAGCACTGTTAGAAGACATCGCAAATGGAAGAATTAGAAGAGAGCGTGTATTTATAGATGATGATGGCTGGCTTTTAAGTCAATATTGATTTTCAAGAGCTGTTCCTCTTGGATCTGTGTGCTGAACTGGCACCATCTTTACAAAGACAGACTTTGAGAAACTGTGCTCCACCTGCTCCTTTGCAAGGTCTGTCCACTCTTGGGTTTTTAGCCACTGGAGCTTTTCAACGTGAACTTACTGATGATTGGGCATTTCACAAACATCACTGAGTCCATGCCATGCCAGCTGTAAAGGATAGCATTATTCGCTTGTCATCCAGATATATAAAATTTTCTTACACTGTGGTTGAAATGAGAAACATCAAAGCACACTTCATAGCAACATCCGGTTTTCTAAATGTAATTGAAGTGGTCAACTGCACGCACATTACTATTGGAATGGCGCTGGACAAGTTATATCAGCCAAGGATGAATCATCAAAAGAATAAGCTGGCATTACATCATCTGTGGTGGGGAAACATATAAAAATGGCAACTCTGTACTATCACACACACTTTTTTCCAACTAGTGTGGCAAAAGGCAAGCAGTTCTTTTAAGGATAGCGAGTCACTTCAAAGAGCAATGTAAAGAGCGGAGAATCTATCCTTTGTACCACTCGGTGCTGATGCTACAGTATAAAGGCACCTTCAGAGAATGAATTTACTTATGATAATAGAAAGCATTTCCACTCTATTAATGTGCGGCTCTATAGTCTACCAAAAGTGTGTTGTATTGTGCAAGCAGGTAGTGTGCTGCATAATGTGACACACAATTGTGACTTGGCCATACCTGAAGAGATGTGGTATGATGATACCTGACCCTGACCCACCAAATGATCAGCCAAATCAGACAGCGTTACAATTTAGTTTGAATGTATTTAGCAGAGAATGTAAAAACAGTTAATCAGATGCAGCATTTATTTTTTAACCAGTTCATTTAATTTGTGTTCAGTGTCACATAGTACAGCCTTTATATTCCTTAGTTCATTGGCCACATCTTTTACTGCATCCACTATTGCATTATGTGACTCCAGAATAGCATCAGTCAGCACACAGCCAGATGGTTGCCCATTGTTTTCTGAGGCAGAGGTGTGTGTGCAGCTAGTGTGGGAAGATGTGCTGGGGGTCAGCTTTTGTAGTACTGTCTGAAACAGAATAAACAGACGGTGGGCTGCGACTTGCCTTTTCACATAGAGTTTGATATCTGACCAGATTTTTATTTTGGGCACTGTGTGACTTTCTGAACTTGAACTTTTGAGTGTCTCCGCCACTCGATCAATTTCCTTTTGTTGCTTATACCACTGCTTAAGGCTCCACTTCACATTCGCTGAAATTCTTCTTTTTTCACATGCTTTTTCCATTGTCTTTTAACAAAACACTGAATGGAAGGGGCTATTTATATTGATTTGCATATTGAAAAATGTGAATTTCTGGGAAGAATCAGGGTGGGACTGAGGCGCGTGCACATGTGTTAAATTTCACGTTCATTGGGATTTATAAAGGGGTAGTGTGTGGAGCTTGGCATATGCACAGCTGGTTAAGTCTGCAGATGATACCAAACTAGATAGAATGGCAGAAAATTTAGAATCCACCAAAACATTATAAATAGACCTGAACTGAATTTAGATCTGGGTAAATATGTTACTGATGAAATATAATGTAACTAAAGGTAAAGTATTATAGAAAGTAAAAAAGTTAGATTTCAATACACAATGTGAAGCTTCAAATTTTAAAGTTCATCTTATAAGAAGGACCAAGAAGATGTGATTGACCCCTCCACATTCATTGTACAGAAGACATTAGGCCTTGTCCATACGGGCGTTCAAATCTTGGTTAAATGAATAAGATGCGTTTTGTAATGGCTCTTAATTGACTTCAGTATGATATTACATTTGTGTTCGTTTGCCTCTAATAAATGCCAACATGCAGCCCAGATTGTACATTTGTTTATTACCTTTGGGGGGTAGTTATCAGGCATTCCAGAGTGTTTTGAGTGGGGGTTGATGTTCATCCTTCATTGGAAGTGTCAAATATGGATCAGTTGGCTTTATTAAACCTGAACATTGACCTCCTTGTGTTAAAAATCCTTCTGATACGGCGATATAGGCAGAGAAAACATTGCCGCCACTACTGGTATGTGTAATCTATGAAGAAATGCGACGATTTCCGCATAAGTTCTTCAAATACTGTTGGATGTCAGTTTCAATTTTTGATTGCCTGCTGCAGCAAGTGGGGCATCATACTACATGCCTACAACCAATATGAAAATCAGTGTTAGCCCTAAAGAGAGGCTGCTTGTCACCTTGAGATCAGCAAAATATAAACATTACTCGTGTATGCACTCACCCACCGGCATTAATAATCAACAAAGTAATAAGTAGCTAAAGTTATGCCAGTAGTACTAACCTACAAACTGTTTTGGATTCTCCATCATTATCATTATTATTTTGTTGATGATGTGTGTGTGTGTGTGTATATATATATATATATATATATATATATATATACAGTAATCCCTCCTCCATCGCGGGGGTTGCGTTCCAGAGCCACCCGCGAAATAAGAAAATCCGCAAAGTAGAAACCATATGTTTATATGGTTATTTTTATATTGTCATGCTTGGGTCACAGATTTGTGCAGAAACACAGGAGGTTGTAGAGAGACAGGAACGTTATTCAAACACTGCAAACAAACATTTGTCTCTTTTTCAAAAGTTTAAACTGTGCTCCATGACAAGACAGAGATGACAGTTCTGTCTCACAATTAAAAGAATGCAAACATATCTTCCTCTTCAAAGGAAACAGAGAGAAAAGCAAACAAATCAATAGGGCTGTTTGGCTTAAGTATGCGAAGCACCGCCGGTACAAAGCTGTTGAAGGCGGCAGCTCACACCCCCTCCGTCAGGAGCAGAGAGAGAGAGAGAGAGAAACAAAGTCAAAAATCAATACGTGCCTTTTGAGCTTTTAAGTATGCGAAGCACCGTGCAGCATACTTAAAAGCTGCACACAGAAGGTAGCAACATGAAGATAATCTTTCAGCATTTTTAGATGAGCGTCCGTATCGTCTAGGTGTGCGAACAGCCCCCCTGCTCACACCCCCTACGTCAGGATCACAGATAGTCAGCGCAAGAGAGAGAGAAAGAAAAGTAAGTTGGGTAGCTTCTCAGCCATCTGCCAATAGCGTCCCTTGTATGAAATCAACTGGGCAAACCAACTGAGGAAGCACGTACCAGAAATTAAAAGACCCACTGTCCTCAGAAATCCGCGAACCAGCAAAAAATCCGCGATATATATTTAAATATGCTTACATATAAAATCCGCGATAGAGTGAAGCCGCGAAAGGCGAAGCGCGATATAGCGAGGGATCACTGCATATATATTGTCAGAAAAATGACCAAAAGACATTGAGAAGGTTTGTGGCAGCCACCCATTTAATCGATTACGGCTGCTAAAGTTATCAAAAAACAGAGACATGCTCATTCAACCGAGTTCAAAACAGAACTGATCTCCAGGTAGCAAGATGGCAGCTTTAAAGGCCACTAGCGGAAGTGATGTCATACAGACCGGAACCAGAAGTGACGTCAGTGGCTGCCCCAGAGCCGGGTGGGATTTCCCTAGAATGGTCTGTAAAAGATCGAGAGGGAAAATTAGTGCACTCTGCCACCCCCTGGTCTGGCATGTAACTACCTGTATTTAAGCCCTTTAGCTGCCTCCTAAACACACGTGTGTGACAATATATATATATATATATATATATATATATATATATATATATATATATATATATATATATATATACACACACACACACACACACGTAATCATGGAACATATCCAGTCCTCCAGAATGTTAAATGAACAACATGTAAATGCAATACAGATGTTTTCTTTGCGCTCATTGGGATTCTGGCAGAAATTGACACTAAGAAAAAACATCATGCAATGTTTTTCTCATGCCATCCAAACACACATCAAAACACCAGTGATGAAAGCCATTGTGGATGGTTGGATTCGTTGCAATGAGCAGAGAAACGCTCAGCATATGATCCACGCTCACCTGATGCTACAGAGGGTATAAAAACGCTCAGTTCAGACATTCGTGTGGACAGGTCCTTAAAAAGGCTAATAGGTGATAGCTTGATATGTGAAATAAAAATCAAGTAAGATTATGCTTCAGGTATATAATGCACTAGTTAGGCTTTACCTGGAGTTTTTGTCTTCATCTTGCAAAATGGACATAGCAGTACTTCAGAAAGTTTAGAGAAAATCGATTGGGGCTGCTTCCAGGACTGCAAGGTATGAGCTATGAAGAAAGATTGAAAATTTGATTGTTTTCACTTTAAAAAAAGGGCATTAAGAGGTAACATGAATGAAGTGTTTATCATTATGAAGGTAATTTGTACATTGGATCCAAGTTGTGTTTTAATCAACTTATTCAAAAAGAGCTTGGAGATACAGATGGATAATGCATAGGGGAAACTTCACACAAGTTCATTTTTTTTGGTCCACAGAGAACGAGAGGTAAATGGAATAAGAGACCATATAAGTAATATGGGAGACAGTGGTACTTTGGGAACATTCAAAATCTAACACAAGTAAATAGGATTGATTAACTTTGTTGGTTTCCCTGCATACCTATAGAAAATAACAACAACACAGGCAGCTTCATTAACAACAATGGGACTTCAACTGTTGTTTAAATGGAGGGAGATCACTTCAGAGTTTGGGTATGCAATAATTAAAAGCTATGTCACTTACAGTAATTTTATGTATATTTTGAATTTGCCAGCATCTTGAAATAAAAGTGTGCTCACTTGAGAACATGTATTAAATGGTAAGTTAAGCCATTTATGACTTTATAAGGAATGTCAGAAGCAAGAATTTGTAATGCATTTTCAACTGTTCTCTAGTCAAATGTAAAGATTTTGAAATTTAGAGCTATATGGCCATATTGTTTAGTTCTTGTAGCAAAAGGCATTGTGTGGTCATCTGTGTCTGCATGTTTCCTCTTATTGATCATTGTGCTGTCCAGGTTTGATGCCCACCTTGTGCCCTATACTACTGGGATTAGTTCTCACCCTCAAAACTTTAAACTAGATTAACTGTATTTGATAATTTATTGATGTATTGACTTTGTTAATTTAAGTTATGACTTTGCTGATGTATTGAATTTATTAAAGGGGTTTGAACAATTTGAACAGCATAGTAATGAAGTTCTACTAGATATGATTGAATGAACTAGTTTTCTTGGACAGTTTTTATTTCAAAAGTCTCCTAACATCACATTATTTCAAATATTCACAAAGCAGGTCATTGACAGTACATGTTGTGAGATATCAACTATAGAGTTCATAGTAAGTACTGAAACACCTTCATGCAATTTCCACCCAACGGCAAAAGTTCACTTTTGCTAATTTAATGACAAGAATTTTTCATCTGTCTTTCATTTCAGCTAACTTAATTAACGACAATGATTTGGAGACGCTATTGAAATTTTCGAGAGAAGTTAGGAAGATTTAGGAAAGCTCTGGAGAATTTTTTGAAGAGCTTATCCAAAGCATACAGGAAGCAGAACTTATGTAAAATTGGGTAAAACACAAAAACAACAAAATGTAAGCTTAGAGATTGTAGCACAGTGGAGACCCTAAACGTGTTGTAATACGTGGAAGAGAGTTGCAGAATGCATGAGCAAATAAAGATAAAATAGAATACAGTGTTAACCCCTAAGCCTGCTTCACAGTCCTCTGTAAAATCACTTATCATAAAAACAAAGCAAATGAACAAATGTTTATGTAGTTTTTTCATGGTCAACTGTGTCATCAAGCCTTTAACAAAGCATTGTTAGCTGTGTGTAGCATCTTAAATATAAAGCACTTCACAACACTAATTACTGTAATTTTATGCAGTGCTCTTCATATAGTTACATGGGTCAAAGATACAAAGCTATCTGCCAAAATAGAAAGCACAGATTATGGTAACAGATTTTTTCATATGCAATTTAATCAGAAATTTATAATAAGCAAAATAAGGTTATTATATATACTGTAATGCATACTGTATACTGTAGCACTATGCAACTTCATAGTGTTCACTGTCAAAAAAGTACTTTACAAGCAAATTAATCTTATTTGTATTGTATAATAAAAATCATCACAAAACAAATTGAAAGCATTTGCCATAGAGAGATAAAAATCAAATTGTTCAGAACACCAGATGCAAACAGTAAAATAAATAGAACAGAAGAGGGATGAGACAAAATAAGAGGTACTGTACTTAATGTGAGGATCTTCATTTTCCAATGCAGTATGGAACTAATATGCATGTAAAGTTTGGCTCTCTTAAATTCTAAGAATTGCTTGGTTTGTGGTGTAAAGAGCTACGTAAAATAAATGCAATGTATTACTTAGTCCTAACACTGTGTGTGAGTATTGTATTAGAATAGACTAATACCAAGTAAGAGGGAGATTTATAAAAATAATTGTAGCACAGGCAGACTCCACACTGTTGCAGAGTCATTACTGTATAATTTTAAGGCAGATGAGATGTTACAGCCCTTGCAGTTTCCACAAATTAGATGAAAAATGCAGGAGGCTTGCAAAAATAGACTACAGTATTTACAGGTATATTTTCTAAGTTGGAGCTTTTAGTATTTATGTTTAAACAGACAATATTCATTTTATTTTAAATTAATGTAAATGTAAGGTTGTGATGAAAAAGATTTAGTAACATGTTTGTGGTTCAGCTTCATTAAAGCAGCATGAAATTGTATCTTGTTTTTGATCTTTTTAAAAGTCCTTTCTTTATCACAAGCTGTTAGCGTTTGAATCAAGCAATCATTGACAAATTACATCTGGGTTGCATTTCCTTCAAAGCCTTTTGTAAAGCAAACTATAGGTTAGTTACTCAGAATGTAAAAGTTTGGTCTGTGTAGCATTACAAGTGCAGGGACCTATGCATCTTTCGATTTTGGCTAAATTAAATACAAAAGCAACTTCAGTTTCATCTGCTTATCATGTTTTGTGGCAACTCAAACAAGAAAAATAAAATGTACTGCTTTTCCTTTGTAAAACTTATTCAATTTTTATGGAATGGCTTCTTAATCCTTGTTTGTGTTCACAATGAAGGAGTGCTGATGTATTGTACTGTGGCCACATGTTGTAAGCCCATTCGTGTAGTCTTAACATTTACAAATAAATTAGTACAATTGTATAAATAACTCTTGTTATATTCCTCTTTTTTAATTAGGAAATTTTAATTAAACCTAAACATTACACATTAGACTTGAAAAAAAAATTTAGACAAAGACTTTAATCTATTTAAATATATAATGCAAAATTGACTGACTCAGTCACTTGCCAACAAAAATGCTACATCCAGTTTAGCTAAAAAGCTGACATTTGGCAGGAGGGTACATATATGGCAGTAGGTATAAGTAAGTACAGTAAGGACATTTTGAAATATGAATATTGATAACAGAAAAGCTAAATACCCCAAAATCTCAAAAATGCCTTAATGAATTTGATATAAATCTGGTGACATTATAGGAAAAAGAAAATTAGCTTTTTTTTCATTTATTGATATTTTTTGTTAACAATGCTATAGCAAGTGGGGCATTCTAACACATCACATCCCCTGCTTTGCCACACATACTGATAGAGATTGCATGGAGAAATGGGCAAAGTGATCTTCAAGAAATCTTGAAGAACATGTGTTTCGCAAGGGCTATGAAGCTCAAGTGCTTGCCAGGGTCTGTGACTGTGAACGCAATCAATTTTGCACAATTGATCAAGTAAGAAAAGTATGAAATATATATTAGTGCTGGCCATTTGTCCATTCTGATCCTAATTACCTCAGGTTTAATAAATTACAAAATGTATTTATAACAATCTATTTTTATAAGATTCTAAAGAAATGATCTAAAAGATACAAGGTTCAAGTCAGTAATGATACAGAATTTAAAATCAGTCTATAGCAGTAATTAAAAATATACATAAGAGTGTGTTTAACATGGGATTTAGAGCCCAGAGTTTAAATTTTTAAGGAGACTCGGTTTAAGTAGAGTCAAAGGTCTAGGTTTTCTAATTACTGGTGGTTTACTCTGGTGCCCTTATTGCTGGCAGGTTAATCAGTGTTATTTCACACAATTCACGTTTTGACTTGTATTTGCAGTCCGAGTTCTTGTCTTATATAATATTAATCCAGAGTTTAGTATTGTGAGTTTTAAACATTAAAATCTTCTTATGGCTTATTTTTATGCGTATCCAGTGTTGCCAAACCCAGAAGATCCTTTCTTTCTTTGCACACTCCACAAAATAAATAAATAAATAAATAAATACTTTCAAACTCAAATATCTTTTTTATTAAGTTTCACTATTGTAAACTTGGATGCAAAGCATAACCTATTCAAAAGGAAACTCTGCTGTTTTGCTTGTCAGAGCTTACCATTGCTTGTGATATTATATTATATGTAATCTACGAAGTGATATTCAGGCAACCGGACAGCATGATGCACTTGGCTATACATGCACTTCATTTTACTGCTGTGTCCACCATATGTGACTTTGAATCTGAGATTAACTGATTCCACTACATTTTTTTTTTATCAGAGCATAGGATTGTATTTTTGAAAAAGCCAACACTGTTGCCCACCTGCAAATTGTCATTAAGTTAGTGCTTTTTGAAGTTAAAAAAAAAAACAAAAAAAAAACAAGGAGGAATTAAAAAAGGAAGAAAAAAAACATGAGGCAAATTAACTGGTGGAGCCAAGCCATGACTGAACAGAATGAAACATGATTTTTTTTTATAGTTGATGGGAAAACTGCTATTCAGAATGTGATAAGAAGAAAGCATGAGGGTGCTTTTTAAAGAGTAAAAGTAAGTAGTAACTTTTTTTTGTATACACTTAGTCAATCCTACTGCATACTGAGGCAGTACTAATTTTAGGCTTTAATGCTTTAGCGTCACAGGTGGGGGCAACTCCATGTTAATGGTCATGGCTTTTGGAATGAGATGTCCAACAAGCTCATATAAGCATAATAGTCAAGTGTTCACAAAGACTGTTACTGACTGCTTGTTCAGCGTGTAAAATATGAAGAGATGGTTAGGAGGACATTTTTTGTAATCATTTTTTGAATGATCAAAAACCTGCTGAGTGTTGGGTCAGAGTTAATGGCTGACAAATTATTGAATTTTACATCTAATGTAATACCACAAGCAAAGCTTAAAATAAAGGAAATTGCAGAAACAGGTATTTTGTGCTGTCAACCTGGCATACAGTAATGTATGTTACTCAAATTAATTGTAATTTAGACTAAGTTAACTGACATGAAAGCATTTCACAATTTTTCTTACTTCATCCAAGAGTCAGTTATCGCATTTTTATTTACTAAATATTTTTGTAACTATAAGTCATATTCAGAAATAACACTGATAATAGAATGCAGTTACATGTGTTAGTAGATTACATTAAATACATGTCTTTTTGCAGAACTTTACCATGGAGTCATAAACATAACACAAATAGGCTTAAGGTGGCTCAGTAGCTTTCATATGCAAAATATTCCAATTTATAAGAGTTAGAAAAAAAACATTTTTGAAAGTATCCCCAATAGAGTAGTATGCAATATTTAGGAAATGAAATATACCTATTAATACAAAATGATTAATGCTATCATAAAATCACTATTAATAGTATTTTATGAAAGAAGAAAGAAACTGAAATATGCTCTCTGTCTAGCTATTAATATTAATTAAAACACAGTTAATACTGACTCATTTGCATTGGGCATCCAAGTAGCTGTCAGACAAGTAAAAGAGGAAAATACACAAAATATTTAATTTCACGCAACCTGCTCTAAAGGAAAAATTGAAACAGTAAATTAATTAGGAGTTGAAGTTGTACAAAATATTTCTAAGTTTAATGATGTTTGCAATTTTTTTTTGAAGAATTTGAAATTTCAAAGTTTTGTACAGCATGTTCTGTTTGAAATATCTGACTCAACACAATTTATTGTAGAGAAGGTGTAGGTGTGCCACATTTTAAATAAATTGAGGGAAGAGTTGTTTCATGGAGACAGACAGACAGACAGGCAGACAGACTGACTGACTGACTGACTGACTGACTGACTGACTGACTGACTGACTGACTGACTGACTGACTGACTGACTGGCATGGTTATCACAATAGGTGGTTCACACATTATATCTGAATGCACCCATTCACACTTAAAGACACCCCAAGCCAAACAGAGAATAAATATCAAAGAGTATTGTTACTGGTAGAGAGAGAGAGAGAGATATTAATATTATATTAATAAACAGGAAGATTACCCAATGAAAAACAACATTCTGAAAATGTGGAAAGCTGAACATTTTTGTAAGATTGTGTCAGGTTAACTGAAAAAGAGGAAGACACACTTAGAATTAGAGTGACATATATAATAGCAAGAATGTAATTGATGCAGTGACTAAGATTAAAAAGACATCTGATCTATAGAAAGTCTTTACTGATATCAAAGCAAGTAATCATTGAGCATTTGTAATCTGGATATGTATACTTAAGTTCATAACCTTCTTTTATATATGTAACAGCATGACATTATGACTACAGTTCACCCTGCATATTGTTGTCATGTTAAAAAAGTACTGTATGTGTGATACAATGCAAATACAAAGATAAGTAAATGATGCCAAATTGAATTTTTATCAGGAGTTGGAGTACCTACCTTGACTTCAAAGACACCAGGTTCTCATGCTGAGCAAACATCTCAAGACGAGCTACAAATCAGATTCACAAACACTTAGTTATGGGGTCAATAGATTGAGCGAGGAATCTAATTTTTGTTGGGCAGTCATGTGTCAGGATTTTATGGGTGCTGAATGAAATTTATTACCAGTGCTCTCTTTTTGGACTTGATTTTCTGTTGGTCTAGCATTGATGTTTGTGGTATTGCACATAATTCAAGACATTAGCACACTCCGTTGGTCTGAATGAGTTGGAACCTATACACAATATCTTTTGATTTTTGTTTTGATTTGCTTTGTTTGATGTCTTTTATTGTTCATTTTTATGTGTGTTCTGCACAGCTGCCACACACAACAAAGCAGACAGAACAAGAATCAATTAGGTGATATTAACTAAAGAACTGTCAGTAACATTATATATGTTGTGCAAGCTATGTAGTAGTCAGATGAGTATTATGTAATGGTTCAATGCCTTTTAATGTAGAAATAATTTATGCACAGCTTTGACTTGTGTGTCATTTTTCTATAAAAAGGTGATTAAAATATTATTCACAAACACATTTAATACAGAGAGGCGCAGTGGTAGCGTTACTGCCTTGCAGTTAGGAGACCACTTCCGGGGTCCTCTTCCCGGATCCTCCCTGCATGGAGTTTGCATGTTCTCCCCGTGTCTGCGTGGATTTCCTCCGGGTGCTCCGGTTTCCTCCCACAGTCCAAAGACATGCAGGTTAGGTGCATTGGCGATTCTAAATTGTCCCTAGTGTGTGCTGTGTGTGTGTGTCCTGCGGTGGGTTGGCGCCCTGGCCGGGATTGGTTCCTGCCTTGCGCCCTGGAATTGGCTCCAGCAGACCCCCATGACCCTGTGTTCGGATTCAGCGGGTTGGATAATGGATGGATGGATGGACATTTAATACAATTCAGGTTCTCAGAAAGCTACAGTCTCTCCTTGCAGCATTGGGCATATCACAGAACACATGCACTAACAATTTTAGCAACAGCAATTAACACATTTGTCTTTAATATGTGTTGGAGAAACAATAGTGTCTGGAGAAAAGTCCATACACAGACAGGAAGAATGGGAAAACTCTCAGGATGTGGAATTCAAAGTCAGGCAGCTGGATATGTAAGGCAGTAAAGCTGACTACTGTTCCAGTGTGCCACTAAATGATTAATAGTTGGGGCAAAAAATATGCGAACACATATGAAGCAGTGATAAAGTATGAACTAGCTTCAACCAGAGATTATCAGATGATATCAAGCAAATACAAAAGTAAGAAAGAGATAGTAGTGCAAAAAGTGATAGTAGAACTTGGATGTTGAACACTAGTATTTGGTATGCTGCCAGTTAGCACTAATTCTACACTGAAAGAGTATAGGTGTGTTGCATAAATCACTGCCATCTTGTTAGCATTAAAGAAGAAGAACATTGCAGAGAGCCTAATGACTTACATTGATCAGACAATACACTCACCATTATGGTAACAAATAATCCTTGTTATATGAGATGCAAATCTAGAAAAGAAAGCCCATGGCAATTCTGAAGTTAAAAGTTCAAACACAACAAGGTATACTGTTGTCCTTAAATAAATATTGTGCTTAAATTCTGTTTTTTCTTAAACAAAGTGGGTTACAACCTTTGTGTAAATATTAAACTGGAATACACTGGTATTAATAGCTTGTCCCTAATTGTGAAGTTTATTTAAAGATACTTTTTATTAGGTCATTTACTGTGAGTTAGACTTTCACTTTAGAAAAAATTCCCTGCACTGTTAATTATTAAGATATGTATAATAAATAGTGCTGTGTGTACCACATCTATATCCAGGAAGTCATTATTTACAGCAGGTATACAAAACAGAACTAGCCTCATACTCCTGGAGAAATAATGCTGAAAAAAGACATAACCAATGAATGCACAAATACAACATACATTTGCAAATCTGTAAAAGGCATTGTAGATGGCTTTCTCCAGGACTTTCCACATTAATATCTTGCGTACTTCTAGCTGTGCTGCTGCCTCTCTTCCCTCCAGCTTCTGACTCAGATGGCTCTCCTGAGATTTGAAGTCTATTCTTTGCGCTGTGTTTTTCCTTCCAAAGTCAACATTAAGTCCCAGGCAGCAGGTTGTGGAGGCAAGCCCTTTTCATAATCTACTACATATCTGCAGGAATATTAAAACGAATATGTCAGCGCATTTTTATTAATCATATTTTTTTCATTAAGCACAGCAGTCAACATTCAAAATTCATTATTGTTGTGAACCTTCAGGGTTGATATTGCAAAAATAAGACCATTCTCATTGTTTTATGATTTTCAGATTTTTATACAACACATGTTTAGATTTAGGAAATTAAAAAAAATACTTGTTTTTTTCAATAGAAATCTCATATAAAATGTTCAAATAAAACTAGCATATTTGGTACTAGAAATCATAGCATTAAGGTCTGGAAATTATAATACTAACTCATTCATTACATTTATATAGCGCTTTTCTCAGTACTCAAAGCGCTAGCCACACAGGGAGGAACTGGGAAGCGAACCCACAATCGTCCACAGTCTCCTTACTGCAAAGCAGCAGCACTACCACTGCGACACATACACATTCTTCTTTTATATTTAAATGTATTTTTACTTGAAGAGTTTTGAGAAGATTGACAGCCATTATTCTCGTATGTCTTAGGATGGTCATGTTTTTAAAGAATGACCTCTGTCACAATTTATGCAGCCTCCGTCAAGGTACAGTTATGAACTCACGTGTTAAATAGATGGCCCATGTTAGAGTTTATTTCAAAGAGTAACATAACTTATATTGCCAGGTATTCCTGCAAGCTCTAGTAGCTTTAGCCCGTGCTGCTCACTTAAAATACTAGGTACCAGCAAAAGCAATGATCCACTTTGTGGTTTAGTAATGCATTACTAAATTGTGATAAATTATCAAAGATGATCAGTACAAAAACACTGAACTCTTTTAGGCATTATGCAGAGCACTGGTTAATTAATCCCTGAATGAGAACCCTCTACCTTACAGTGTATGTGTAATAAAAATCCAATTTACTTCTCTAATTTGAAGGTACTTTGGGCATATCTCAAATAGTCACTATCTGCTACTCCCTTTTGTAGTCCTTCTAATGTCTATCTACTGCCCCTTGATAGCGCAAAGCTTTCCATATTGTCTAATAAATTAGTGTTGTAAATATAAGGTACATTGTACATTGTGAATCTAATAAGTAAAGCCACAAATACAACTTTCAGGACTATTTCTGACATTATTTGTTTTTTATGAGGTGTTTTTGACAGCCCTTTAATGCAAGAAAGAAATTTGGAATTTGATTGTTTTAAAAAGAATCCAGTAAGTGTAATATGGTGGTGTGGTGCTTTGTGGTGGTGAACCATCTAGGCTTTGTTCCCGCTTTGTGAAAGATGTGTGTGGCATCAAGAAAGAATGAATAGATGGATTGAATCAATGAATGTATAGATGGATGGATGGACAGAATGATAGATGAAAAGGTACCTGAGATTATCTTCTCTGAAAAAGTTCTACATACATCTAAGCTGAATCAAATGGAATTGAATACTATGGATAGGGTTAAGATCCATGTTCCTTTCGCTGTCTGTGTGAAAAATCCCCAAGTCTACATGGGTTTTACTGTAACTATGCTGGTTTTAATCCCACATCAAACATGTGTGTGAAATGCCCTCAGGCAAGTAAGTGAGGGTGTGCATAATTGTGCATTATACCTTATGCCTGATGCTTCAGCGATAGGCACTAGCTTTCTGTGACTCCAAAATGGCTAAGTGGGTTAGAAAATAAATGGATTAATGGATACATACTACCAGAGCTCTAAAAGCATGACTATTAAATGGACACACTCCATATTCCAAATAATACATTTCCTGTTCATTTAGATTTTAATTTTGTATAGTGCTGCTCACAGCAGATGGAAATGGAAGTATGAAAACTTTAAGAGAGAGTATGATAATTCAGTCCTAGCAAAAGCTGCTCTTATTTTCCCTTTATCCTCTAATGATTTTTAAAAAAAGATCAAAATAAGTGATTTTTTGATGGGGGGTGGATGAGTGTTTACAACAAGGCCAAGCAGATACTGGAGAAGAAAGTTTTGCCTGTATCTTTGTCTGTTAGATGATAGCATTTAATATAATACATGCTGTAGATACTGGTCATCTGTTTAAAATAAAATTTAAAGAGATCACAGCCAGTTAAAGTTGATCTGCAATGTGAAATCCCTCAAATAATCATCTATTTATCAATTTTCACATGCCACATTTTAATTCTGTAAATTACTTTAGGGCTGCTTTGGTTTGTTCAGTTTGGTAATGGAGGAATAAAATTGCAATTTGAATTGTACATTCAGCCTTAAATGCTATGGCAAGACAAGGTCATCCTATAAATGAGACAGAATTGCTAAATACTTTTACCACTTTGCCTTAAATAACTTGCCTTTCTTAATTTCAGGTGGATAAAGCTCAAAGTCTGTGGTATATTTTATTCAGATCATTATGTCTCCCTACCCTTCCAAGTATAATATGTCAGCAAACTGTTGTTATAGGTGTTTAAAATAATTATGAAGTGGACACCCCTGATGTTGTCATAAGAAGGTAGTGGCTTTGCTACAATCAATGTCTAACCTTCAAGAATAAAAGTGGAAGCTAGACGACTTCTAATTTTATTTTTTTATACCTCTTATGTTCATGTTGACTGGCATGTTTAGAATATGTTGATAATCAGTATTCTTTTTTTATTACAAGACTGTAATAAAAATAAATTATAACATACCTCCCTTTGTCTTAGGAGGCTCAGAATGCACAATTTATTCAAAAAAGTAATATTATCTTAATAAGACACTGTGTTATGGTTTTGTAGTCATATTAGATTTGCACAAGGCTTATTTTTCTATATCTTCTGCTGCATTTTCAAGTTAGCTGAAATTATTTGACTTTGCTTACATTTTGTAAATTCACATGGAAGAATTCTTTTTTAATAAACAATTTTAAAATATTTTTTAACTAAGATTAAAGGGGAGAAACTAAATGAGAAAAGAGAAGAAAGTCCCTAACCTGCCAGCGCTCCATTTGGAGATGTCTGAAAATTGAAGCAGAGAAAGCTAAGGAGGCACTATGCCACCAGCATTTTGATAAGAGCAATTACTTTTTCTAGAGATGATATAGTGAAAGGGGAAGAGAAATTAATAAGAGCAGCTGAAAGTTATAAAAGATTTAAGTAATAAAATAAGTCCCTCCAGGCATTTATTAAATATTGCTCTTGAAATTTTCCAACAAGATGCCAAGAAGATCTTAACAACTAAAGAGCTTACTGAAATCAACTTTTCTTGATTATTGAAAATGATTTCAGTGTAAAATCTAGAAGTTAAACAGCTGTGGAGTACAGGGAGCAGAAGCATCCAAAGAAAACAAAAGAGAAGTGGAAATGGAGGAGCACAAAGATGTGACAGGAGGACTGGACACAAACTTATGAAAAAAAAAACAAGTCTTTTAAGATAGCATACATTACAAATGGAATTAAGGGGTTTAATCCATTAATCATCATTTTTAAGGTTAGTCATATAAATCGACAACATTATATTGGATAAATTGGTGATTAGAGATTTTAGAAGAAGTTTTGACTTATTTATAAATTGAATACTAGCGCAAGGCAAAAGAAGGGTCCAGATGTGAATACCACTTGAATGAAATGGCAAGAGGCTTTTTGCCTGCATTACGGAGTTGTGCGTACATCACTGAGACCGATTTTAATTGATAAATTGTTGTAGAAACAAAAAATAAAGGATACAATGAAATAGTGGAGAAAAAGGAAAACGGTAGAAGTAGTCACTGAATATTTAGGGAAAGGTCACAGAATTCATGAAAAATAAATCAGTCTCTCAACATTATTAATAAAAATAATAATTCTTTACATAGCACTTTTCTCACTACTCAAAGCGCTCTCTACACAGGAAGGACCCGGGAAGCAAACCCACAATCTCCTTACTACAAAGCAGTAGCACTACCATTGCGCCACCTGTGAGGATCTTGTTTGCACAAGAAGAGCATTAGTGTAAAACATAGTGGTCTGGGAAAACCATTTCTGCACAAAACCCGACTGTGTCTCAAGTTTTTCAAAAATCTGGAGCGCATATGAAATAATAGAATCCAATTTATTGGTGTTACTGTAGACATTGTTTGATGTGAGTTAAAAATATCTTAAAGGTGCAGTAACAGAAGTAGGCTGGATTCAGTGGAGAGCCAAGAGGAGGTGAAAAGATAGGAAAACATGTATGAATATAACTGATGCAAAATGAAGGCCCAAAGGTAAAGTGGAGAAGGGTCGTACTGTCATTCTTCCAGGGCAGGAATCAAATGTTTAATTCTTCGGTGATGTGCATTCCATTAAAAAGATGAAAGCTGAGGGTGAACAATACACCAAATGCAGGGGGAATGGGATAGAGGTAGTATCCAGTTCACATAATTCAAATTCGAAAATATATTCATCTTAATTAAAAAAAATAAAATAAAATGAAAGGGTAAGATAATTCCAAGAAACAAGTGATTGTTTAACCTCTTTCAAAAGTTGGCAAAAATTTAATGCACTGTAGGGATATCTTTTAACACAGATGCAATTGTTATCACCAGATATTTGTAAGACCTTTCAATAAGGATAGGAGGGTAATTAGATAATGAACCATTACGCTCTATTAATTATGTAAACAGAGAATTCTATATGTTTATGGAATGGAAGAATATCATTGGTATAAGGATACATTTCCTGAGATGGTTGAGAGATTAGTAGTCATAAGAAAAAACAGATCGGTGTCACATAAAAGTGGCAAAGAATAAGAATAAAGAGCATGGAAAACAGAGGAAGGCCTTGTCTCACTCCCCTACAGATGGAAAAAGGGAAAGGTAAGTTAAAATTGGAAAAAAGTGATGCATTAAGGGTGAAGTATAATGTGCCAATAATATTAATGAGGAGATCACCTAATCCTATCCCCTTAGCCAGTTCAGACTGAATACCCTAAGCACTTTACCTTTTGTGAGAGAGGATAAAGCCTACTTAATTACATGTGAGATCTGATCTGAGAATTTAAGAAATCAGCATCACTTTAAGAGAGTTTCTGAAACTGTACAAAGGCCAGGAATGAATCTGTTGCTTAAGGAGAGGGAAGGGAAGAGTTAGCAGCAAACAGTTTTTAGAGTAAAATTCATCAAAGCAGTTATTAATTTCACTCAGTTTGTTAGAAAGAGTGGGCAAGGTAGTCTTAATGAAAGATATAGTAGAGAAATCATTGCTTCCTTTCTTAAAGCAAGTAATTTACTCTGCTTTGTATTTGTTGAAGAATATTTGGATGAATTAGAAATTCAACTTTCTTCACATGACAGACGTTAAATTCTGCCCTAACCTGAGAAATATTGGAAGGGTGGGGCCCTCCTCACTCATGCGCCAGCCTTGGGGTGTATCTTACATCTGCTTAGCTAGTGAACAAGAGAACTACTTAACGGATTTAGATTGGGTTTTTTTCTAGAATTTGCTAGAACATTCTGGTTGACTTTGCGACTTCTCTCATTGTGCTAAGAATCACAGTTTGCTTGCAGGAGTGATATATTCGTGCTAATCCAAGACAGAGGCAGAGGGCCAAGGGGAGGGAGAAGCATGTCGTCAGGAGTGAGGAGTCGGTCTACCTCTGCGATTTGGAATGTACCTTGCCTCCGCTTAGCTAGCGATACCTTTTTGTTTACTGATTTTTAAAGTTTTTCCTCTTTCATTACTATGCAGGTGGAGTGGCGGGGGATAGCTAGTTATATTATCTATTCCATCCATTATCCAACCCACTATATCCTAACACAGGGTCACGGGGGTCTGCTGGGGCCAATCCCAGCCAGCACAGGGTGCAAGGCAGGAACAAACCTCGGGCAGCACACACTGCAGGGCACACACACACACACACCCACACACCAGGGACAAGTTAGGATCGCCAATGCACCTAACCTGCATATCTTTGGACTGTGGGAGGAAACACCCGGAGGAAACCCACGCAGACACAGGGAGAACATGCAAACTCCACGCAGGGAGAACCCGCGAAGCGAACCCGGGTCTCCTAACTGCGAGGCAGCAGCGCTACCACTGCGCTACCCTAGTTATGTTATATTATATTATATTATATTATATTATATTATATTATATTATATTATATTATATTATATTATATTATGTGGGAGCCCATTAAAGTCAAATTAATGTATGTGTATGTATGTATGTAATTTCCTGCATCACTTCTGAACGGCTGGAGTGATTTTCATAAAACTTGGTGCACATGTTTCTCATTGGTCAACTAAAAATACTGTAGGGCAGGCATGTCAAACTCACTACCATTGGTGGGCCGCTTCGACTGCCATACGTGCGTCAGCGGGCCACACTATAAATACTATTATACTATTATACAAAGTTACTGTAGCTTTCTTTCCAATACTGAAAACTTTAAAAAATGTAACACTTAAAGTTTAAAGTTTAAAGAAAACCAATTTATTTCCATACAGTCTCCATACAACAGTGTAGAATTAGAGTCTTAGCCTCTTAGCTAGGTCCTTATTATATTATATTCATTGCTTATATAAGAGCCTTACAGTGTGAGATTTATTACTTTTGTCCCGACACTTGGCATCTCTTGCTAGTAACCAGTTCGTCAATATCAGGCTTGAAATCTTGTGCAGCTGCAACTTTTATGAGGGATGAAAGGTGCTCAACGGTAAGTCTTGAGCGATGTGGGGTTTTTGGTAGCTTTCATTAACGAAAACAATTGCTCACAAAGGTAAGTGCTTCCGAACATTGACAGTACTCTCGATGCCAACTTATGGATCTGCACATACGAGGGTGGCAGGTAAGCATAGAAGCCTGGCACACCAACTTTGTTGTATTTTGCCTTCAGAATAGAATCTGACTGCACTTAATTCCATTTGGATATTCTCAGGCGCATTCTCAGCATTGTAAGAGAACAGCGCAATGCCCTGTTTGTGTGAACTGAAATCACGAAAATGCTCAGTGAATTCATTGCTCAGTAATTCAAGTTGGAAAAGAAATCCTCCAAAAATCAAATTTTACTTTGCTAAGTTTACTTCAAAGTTTATATTGTAAAATAAGCCAATATGCAAAAAGCCACCTGACCTACAATAATTTTACAAACTCAAAATCACAAAAATATGTTAATAAACAACTCACCAACTTCTCGCGTCCACTTCAGATCTTCAGCTGTAGTCTGCACTAACTGTTCGTTACAATACTAGCACAAAATTACATGAAACTAGAGCAAAAAAACGTGAAAATATGCGGGCTATTACTACTCGTGATGGTCAGTTCTGCCCAGTGGCCAGTCTCAGCAGCCCAGTCAGTAGTGTAGCCTTAGCAGGGGCGGCTATAGGCTCGTGGCGGCCCTGGGCAGAGAAAGAATCGGTGGCCCCTTTGCCTGGTAATGTCAATACGGTATCTTATGCACGGCGGATGGCCACATCCGTTGCGGACACTGCATAGCTGCCTTGTGCTCATGACACGCTTTTATATGCGCGTGTCCGTAACTTGAAAACCAAGTGGCGGCCCATGATATTCTCATTACAGCAAAGCGTTATAATACTACATATAGCTTACTGCTCCGACTCTAGCGACATTTGTAAATACAGCGTACTAATTAACAAGAATCACAATGTTTTTCGGCCACATTGCCGTCAGCTGTGTCGTTATTTTCTCTTTCTGTTTTATATTCAATATATATTGGCTTGGCGGCACTGTGCAGGTGCACAGTTTGCACATGCCTAAGGCCGCCCCTGCTGCCCGCCGCTGCAGCCTAGCACTTCAGTTGCGATGTCGCGGCTCATTAACATTGGACAAGGCTCGTGGCTATACTAGCAGATGACGTTTCCGGTACTGTAATGCCATGGGAAAACGCGCTTTTGTCAGAAGGCAGAAGTAAGAAAAGTCAATATGTAATACCGAAGATGCAGAATACTATCGTTTGTAATTGAATCAGTCATTTTGTACAAGTTCAGTGCTAACTAGGATCTGTCATGCGGGCCGCACAGATTTCTGTTGCGGGCCGCATGCGGCCCAGGGGCCGCGTGTTTGACATGTCTTCTGGGTAGGGTGGGGATGATCTTGCGGTCTTGTATGCATGTTATCATCCAGTTGCCACTCGGAATGACCACCAGAGGGCTACCTGGAGGTGACTTTCAGCATTCTTTATCTTTGAGCACCACTGCGCGTCTGTTGCTTTTGAAATTAAATAGAGTTGGCCTGGTTCGCATTCCAACTATTTTTGGGACTCATTCTATCTTTGTGACTTGAACAGCCTTATATATACTGTATATATATATATATATATATATATATATATATATATATATATATATATATAAAACAATCTTGTGGTTTTGTATGTATGTTATTATCCAGTTGACGCTCAGAACATTTCTGGTGTGCTCCACAAAAGCAACTGACAGTTTTATCATGAAAACGCCATAGTATTATTTGTTTGTCATTTAATGTTTGTTTTTGTTAACTATATTTTCATGTTGCATTATTCTTATTGTAACAATTTGTAGTGGTAATAGAATTAAATCCACCTAATAATAATATTAATTTAATTGACATTTTTTTACGTCGTCAAAAATTCTGTATGTAAAAACTTATTAGTACACCACAAAACAAAAATTAATCTGTCAAAAAACCTTAAAAAAGGCTTTGCCTTTCCCATCGTTCTTACACTACTTTGAACCTATTTTGCAATAATATTTTGATTAAAATACGTTATCTATTATATTATATATAAGATAAGTAAGCAATTTTATTTTTATCAACCATAAGATTCTATATTTATTGTGTGGATTCAGCGGCTCTCTTTACGATTTTTGTTTATTCATTAATGAGCTAAATGTCATTTGTTTCCCAACATCGTAGCTAACGTGTTGGTGTTACAATTATTTTGTAAAAAAGAAAAACAAATTTTTTTTAATATGTTCATAATCAAAAAAATAATTTAATTAACTTAAAGTATAAGTAAAGTATAAAACAAATATAGCTATGATATCTAACTTATAATATTTATTTATATAGGTAAAATATTTCACGTTTAACTGATTGTAAAAGAATTTTAATTGGAAGAATTAATTGGAGATTCGGTCTTGTATGTCTGTTATCATCCACTTGACACTCAGAAAGTTTGCACAATCATTGAAAATTGCTGGAAACAATTTGGACACAGCCTGCTTCTCACATGGACAACTTTATGTGGCATGTTCAAGGGTACGAACTCCTAAGAACCTTTATATATTGGCTAAAGTTGGAAAAACTAAAAACATGGTATATAACAAGACATCAGTAAACAATACAAGCACATTAGTGAGTCTTAATTGTTTGTTAATTTATTTTTATTTTTAAATTTGGGTTTTTTTATTATATTATTCTCAAACAATTAAAAAAAAACAAAAACACTTTACTTTCCTACTGGCCAATACTGGGTATTTCAGCTAGTTATATGTAAAATCCAAAAAGGTTATATATTTTTAGTTTCTGCATACTTATGTGTGATTAGTCAATTGTCTTATTTGAATTATTAATTACTTCCTACATAAAAAATCCACTTACCAGAGTTCTTCTGAGCACACCATTTTCAACAGAAGTATTTTCCTGATATAATGTCAACTAAAAAATATCCGGATTTTACCCTTTGTCTGTAGAAATTTAATTCCCACCCCAAATGTACGTTTCTTTGTCAGATGGCTATATTTTTAAAACTATATTCATATCTCTCTCCTCATTACTCTTTGACTAACTCTGACATTTCTCATATCTAAATGGTTGACCTGTAGATATGTAAAGAGAATATGGTAATATAATGTACAGATAACCAAACAGGTCTTACTTTTCCCTCAAGCATTTTTCCTTTAATCAGAATCTTAAAGAAATGACCTACTAAACCACAATCTTACAGCCAGTCGTTGTTATATTTTCCATTATTGTCCTTCTCCATAACTATCCTTTGATTGGCTGTCAGTAAAAATGTGGAAATAATTTGATCCTTAATAAGTCATGTAGCAAGGCTGCATGCCATGACTGTTTAGGGAGCACACGAGTCTAAAAATATCTGAAGCACCAAAAAAAAAGTTGTACTTGAAATCTCAGAGGACCGGACAGTTCTGTACCACTGCATAAATGGTCAGAGGAAACATTTTATAAAGCGATGCAGAGACAATATAATTGCTACTTCCATCTATGAAAGATGTATTATGGGAAAGAAACTTGTGTGTCTGTTTCTCTATTGACTAAGTGTTTAAATGCCATGCTTCTCAATTAAACTTGCCAGCAGGCAAGCAACAGGATTATGTTTGAAATCTTTCCAAAACCAAAAGAACAGATTGCTATTTTCAGTGAAAGAAAGTTTACAATAAAAATGCATACATATAAAATCTAGACAAAAGGAATATTTTCTATTTCCGTACTTATTTTCGTCACCTCAGGATAAAGGACTGAACATTATAGGCCTGGTGAGTGGCAACCTAAAGTATTAACAACTCCAGATCTCTGATTAAATCATTGAGTTTTATATTCTTTATTTATGTTGTAATAATCACATTAAATAGTAATTGTTAACTATACAGATAGCTTATGGAAGTATTGTAAGGTCTCCTTATTTATAAGTTTGTGTATTCTGTAGTCCATGTCGAGTTTCTTCTAAAATGGGATAATATTCTTTTCCTTTTTTGCATTGATTGTCTCTTGTCTTATATGTAAGATTTATTACAATAGTGCTAAGGTGACACAGAGGTGCAGCACTTAACACTACTTCTTTGCAGCTCCAGAGTGCTGGGATTAGATAGTAGCCAGGCCATTGAGTGACTATACATCTGTATGAATAAGTTCTGAGATAGACTGGTGCTTCATCCAGGGTTGTTTCCTCCTCTGCATCTTTTGCTTCTGTGATAGGCTTTGGCCACAAACCTGAAAGTAGTTTTGAACATGAAGCATTGGGTTTGATTATGGGTAAATGAATGTAGTATTATTTTGTGAATGTTAATATAAGTTGAACCCTGAAACAGAATTTCTCTCTGGGCACAATAAATTCAAATGTACTTTCCAGGGGACTTTGATACTATAATGCAGTAAGCTATTAAATAAGGAGAGTTAGTAAATCAAACTATTAGAAGAAAGGAACATGTTAGAAAAAAATATCAATGTGACAATTTCTATCAAAGATATCTTGATGCAATCCTCATCTTTTTATGATTCTTCATTACATCTTCCACAGTTGGTGATTCCACATCAGATCTTTCTTAATATGGGTGCGTGTGTGAGATGACACCACAATAAACTGGCATTCTGGCCAGGGCTAATTACATCCATGTGCTGTTGGTACGAGTTCTGGTCACCCTGTAATCCTGAATTCCACCGATAAATATAATATATAATACGTGTGCCACCTCAAAACACAGAGGCACATTTAATTAGTTAGTTACGTTAGCTTTGTGTTTTCCTTGTCACTGTTTGATTTACACAACACATGGCAATGTGGACTCAACATCCTTGTCATGTTCCTAAAGCAGCAGAGCACAGAAGGGTTCAATTAATTCTTTTGATGGTATGCTTGCAGTTTTCATCATGACCAGCAATTTTAGAACTTTGGTTTCTTGGAGCATTTATGCTTGTGTGCCTCATAAATATGTGGAAAGACGATAAGCTTTGATAAATGAGAGTGCGCAGCCATTAAAATGGCATCCAGCTTGGCTTTCTTTTTTTAAGCATGTCATGTTAAGAGGAATGTGCTTTTTGATGCTTTAATAACCTTTTCTTTTTTGCTTCAAGGTTCAGATTAATAAGTGCAGGTCTTTTACCAACAACTAAACAAATTATGCTTGCTTACAGTGAAAAAAAGAATAAACTACAGGAAGTAGCAAAGATGATAAAGCTGGCGTATTACACATTTTAAGATCCTGGCTCTTAGTGTAAGGACTGCTGTGAAACAATCTGAGCAGATAAAGTACAGAATAAAAGTAGCAGTGTGGTACTTGTAACCACCAGCAGAACTGTTTAAAGAGAATTAAATTATTGTAGAGTGGATAGTATGATGCAGTCTTTTTTGTTTGCTTTTAAATATCAATTATTTGATTTAAGTGTATCTCCTTTATTGATGAAGCCACTGAGCAGTGCCATTTTCAAAATAATGCATCCATTTATTCATTTATTTTCTGAAACCAATACAGGGTTATAGGATCATGGACTGGAGCCTGTCCTGATAACACTGGAAACAAAGCAGGAATGAGCCTAGATGGGTGAAAGCCATTGCAAGATACAGTCATTTGAGCATTCGGAGTAAATCATTCAGGCCCTGTTTAGGAGTAACAGTTCTTGTCACCATACCACTGAAAAGACATAATAGCAGTAACAGCTATACAAAGCAACCAGCTGCATCTAAGAATAAAAGGGCATGTCCTTCCCTACATGACTAAGGGAATTAAAGTTCTTTAGACCTGAACATTAAATTCTGTGTGGGAACTTAATCCAAGTCTTTAAGAGACTGATACATTTGACCCTAATGAATAGTTTAATTAAAAGTGATTTGCTTAAGCCACCCTAATTTGAGGTTGTAATAAGAAATGTAATGATTTACGTCATGAGGTTGAAGTATATAATAAACAAGAATAGCTGAATTATAAATTTAAGATATTAAAATGTGCGCTAAACGGTATATCATAGGTGGGTGTTTTCTTGTACCAGTGTGTCAGTAGGCACAGGACAAAAAAACTGAAGTGATTTCAAAGCATTCATAAGTAATTCTTATGAACACAAGAATGAATTGTAGGCCACCAGTGGAAATTAAAGGGAAATACATTTAAGGCTGAAGCCAAGTAGCTCTTCTACACAGAGATATATTGGAATTTGGAACAAACTACTAAGTCATGTACTTTAATCTGAATCCTTGTCAACTTTATAAAAGCTGAGTTATTAGCTAACCAAGCAAGCTTGATGGCCTAGATGGTCTCCCTTTATTTGTAAAGCTTGCTTTTATGTTCTAGAGATTTCTTATAACCAATTGTAAATTTAGTTTAGAATGAATTGTTTTTTGAAAAATGTAGAATTGCTAGAATTAGGCAGAACATGTTCTGGGACTACAAGTATAAAGTATTGAGGAAGGTGATAGATTTGGCTTGTTGTAGGGGAGATGCCTTTGCTTTTCTGTAAGCCATATTTTGATGTAATTTTGCTAGGTAGAGGGTGATTCTGAAGGACTGCCATTCTGACCTCAGAAATTATTAAAGGGACTCCTCCAACTGTTCCAGGTATAGGGACAAAGGCTAGTTGAACTTGGGGTTGGTGGGTGAGGTAAGGATTTAAACATAAACAAAGGGTGGTGATATAAGTGTTTGTTGTGGTACTAAGTTGAGCAAGCAGGCAGCCATGCCAATGGGTAGACAGGGGTGTACTTGTTTAAGTAGGCCTACAAAGCCAATATGAGTTTATTATTTTTCTTCTCTTTACTTATTGTTATATGTGCTCTCTGTGCTCATTCATTCTACATTATTATTTCCCTAGTAAACCCTTTGCTTTTAAACTTTTGGCCTTCCTGACATTCATATGAAGATGGCCAGACTATTCTCCATAATATTGTTTTCTTGTATGTTTGCCTACTGTTAATCAGCACATTCAAATAGGAATTTCACTGTACTCTGTACATGAGACAATAAGGATCCCTTATGTTTAATCTCTATCATTTATTTTTATACCTTAGTTGTGTTTGTCCAAAACGGGTGTTTTCATTGTGTTTTACACTTTTAAGGTAGTTTTTATGTTTTTTAATTTGCTCAGGAGAAAAGCTTGAATGTGTGAAAGTGAGTCATTTGTTTGTCGATAATGCAGTAGCTGTACTGTATATTCAGCACAGGACATCTTTACTTGTGGAATAAGGAGGAGGTGGCAGTGTTGGATGAGGTTATTAATTTATACTTACTTAATTTCATCATAATAAGAGTACTCAGTAAAGCTGGAATAAAAGATAGTAGAGAAGGCTAAAATATAAGTCCAGAATTAGCCTTCTAATTTAGTCACACTGACAATGCCTGCTTTGCAATTAAGGTTTTATCATAAAATCTGCAGAAATCAGCTTCTTCATTTAGGCAACATACACTTCTTTTCATCCAGGCTTTCATTGTTCTCAGGTTTAAACAAATAGTTCTTCATTACTGTATGCCTATCACTCACTGTGTAAGATACAGTATGTAATGTCTGTAATGGATTAAAATTTCCCCATTAAATTATTTTCTTGCATTGTTCTTGCTTTTATTTTTTTTATATTAAATGATTGATCATGTTCATTTTATTGGATTTTGAGCATAGTTTTTACAAAACATGGTTGCTCATAGAATAGTGCATAATATTAGAATTAAACTGCAGTTTTAATCAAGAAGACTGAATTCAGATTTTTATCTAGTATATATTGCAATTAAAAAAATTACTTGTATTATGTTTCCTGGCTCTGTGTAAATCCTTAGTGTAAATAATAGAAATTTATTCTTAGATCTATTAAAGGTTTCTAATAGTACAAGCCAAAAGGAGAGTGGTATGTTTAATCTGGATGTGAAATCTTAGCCATCTCCCTTTCTGCCAACAAGAAGGCAAGTGGCCTTCAAAATGAGCTGAACAAACATTTGGGTAGGGGGTTGTTATCTTCCTTCTGTGCAGTTTAAACCAGATTATAAAATAAAACAGTTTAGGAAAATGGCAGCATTAATCTCTTTTTTACTATATAGTGCATGAGAACAACAATAAGCAGCAATACATTGCAAATAATGATTGAAACCTTCACTGCATTTATATTTAATACACTACTTATTTAATAATACAGTCAACTTTCTAATACACTGGCTTATAGAGTGAAGGGGCCACACATAACACAAAGTCGGATTGAAACAAAACTCATCTGGATGGCAAATATAATTTGAGTTAGTAGGAGAATGGTTCCATTACAGAATATTTGTTAAGACCTTAGATTCTTTTAGTGATTTAACTTTGACCATTTCCTTGGTATTCTTTCTTGCTCAAGTGATGCAGTTACTCGTAATGGGATCCAGTATAGAAAAATTCATGGACTTAAACTGATCAGCAAACACATTATTTTTTTGATTGAACAATGCCCTGTGTGGCATATAAATAAAGCACGCATCCATTAACTTTCGCTATGTTAAGGGTATAATAAACTGAGAAGAAGACAACAGAACAGAGCAATGATAACTGCTGATAGACAATGTACTGCCCAATGTAATAAAGGTTTCATACTTTTCCCAGTGTTGACAGCGAGGAGACATGTGGCGTCATGAAAGAAATTTTCTGAATTACCCTGGAATCTCCTGAAATGAAAGTCACATTTACTTTTTATATACATTGTTGAATTTATATCATGCTAAATTGCCTTTTGAAAGAATTGTTTCTTCAGTTTAATATGAAAGTTCAAACTTTTGAAAGAGATTTGTTTCTTATGTAGTTTATGTTTCCACTACACTTTACTGTACATCTGAGAAGAAACTACATCAAAAACATTAATTCTTTTCACAGTACACCTTAGTAAAGCTGGTGGACTATGTCTTCTTAGTCCCACATAATGAACAGTACTTGTTACATTTTATTAATAAAGTGAACTGCCTTTTGAATAGCTTATAGTGGATAGATAGATAGATAGATAGATAGATAGATAGATAGATAGATAGATAGATAGATAGATAGATAGATAGATAGATAGATAGATAGATAGATAGATAGATAGATAGATAGATAGATAGATAGATAGATAGATAGATAGATAGATAGATAGATAGATAGATAGATAGATAGATACTTTATTAATCCAAAGGGGAATACAGCTCTTGTTATGTTTATATAGGGAATGAATAGCATGCAAGAACAGCCCTATTACCCCATATACCTGCATACTGCATCATACTGACACACACTCTCCAGTACCTGTACTGGAGGGTGAAAAGTTATTCTATAGTCCTACGGCTAGGGGGGAATCCACATTGCTCGTCCTGTATTTAAGACTCAACAGCCTTCAGTCCACAACCATGGCATGTGTCTTACTTAGAAGGCTAAAGTGTATGATCATTTTGTAGAAGAAACACATCCTCTGGTCACCTTTCTTAACTTTGGGTACCACCATAATAGTTTGCCAGTTCAAGTATATTTTTCCACATTTCTTGGACCACCTCTGAGTTCCATAAAAATATTCCTTCCACCTTTCAACAATTTCCCCAGAAGATGTCAGCTCCACTCCATCCCTGCCTAACACACGCTGGGAAGGTCACACCTTCCCCTTCTGGGACATCAAACAGTTTGCCAGAACAACCTTGAGGTTATCAGATGTTTCTCTTAATAACCTCCCCAAACTCCTCCCATGCTAGAGCTTTTTCTTCCATAGTCCAGCCTATGCCCCTTGCTTTGAATCTCACTCACCAATGATCACTGTTCAGCTCTACCCCTCTATTCATCCATGTGTTCAAAAACATATGGCCTTGGGTCAGACCACACAACTACAAAATCTTTCATAGACGATTGGCACAAGGTGCTCTGGTACCAGGTACACTTATGAGTCTACTTGTGTTCAAATACAGTACATGTTATGAACAATCCATTTCAAGAACAAAAATTAAATAACAGCTCAGTTTTGGTTTAGAACCAACAGGCCATTCCTCCCAATCATGTCTCTCCAGGTATTTCTGTCATTCCCAACATGAGCATTGAAGTCACCCAGTAAGACTACCAGGCTCACAGGTGCTCTTTCAAGCACTCTTTCAAGAACCTCACCCACCTCCTTTAAGAAGGCATAATACTCTGAACAGCTATTGCTTCATATGCAAAAACAACCGGCAGAGTTTTCCTCAATGTAATTCATAGCAACATTGAGGCAAGGGTCTTGTCCATGGGAAAAACTAAAATTGCACAGTACTCAGCCAGAGCCTTGTGAGTATCCCCACCTCCACCCAAGGCTTTTTGCACATCTACACCCCAGAGCAGGAGAGAGACCACACCTCATCAAGAAGTTTGGTCCCAGAACACTCTCATTGTATGGAGATGATATCAACTATATCTAACTGGTACTTTACTACCTCCTTCACCAGCTGATTCTCCTTCCCCACCAGAAAAGTAATGTTTTATGTTCCCGAAGCCAGTCTCCATTGCCAGGGTTTAGCCCTTGTAGGTCTTTCCAGCCCATGCCTGCCACTAAACTGGCATTGCAGGCAAAACTTACTCTTCATCTTACACAAGATGGCACCACATCACCATTTTTTTTTTTGCAAACGTTAAAGACGCATACAGTGCCACCCCGCTGCCTGCGCTTGGGAAAGCAGATCATAACCTGGTTCTGCTTCAGCCTCACTACAAACCAAAAGTGAGGGTCCTACCTACAACCACACAATCATTCAGGAAGTGGACCCCAGAGGCTGAGAAGGCTCTGAGAGAATGTTTTGGAACTACAGACTGGGATATCCTGCAGGGATCACATAGTGAGAACATTGAGGAAGTTGTTGACTGCAGTACTGACTACATCAACTTCTGTATGGACATTGTAGTTCCAGTAAGAACTGTACGCTGCTATGCTAACAACAAGCCATGGATTACAAGTGACATCAAGGGCCTTTTGAACCAGAAGAAAAGGGCTTTTAAAGGCGGTGATCAGCATGAGCTCAAGCGCATGCAGAAGGAACTCCGAGTCCTGCTCAGGGCGGCAAAGGAGCAGTACAGGAGAAAGCTGGAGCAGAAGTTGCACAATAACAGCATGAAGGAAGTGTGGGATGGGATGAAGATCATCACTGGCTGCAGCTCGAAGCGGGGTACCACCATCGAGAGAGACGTGAAGAGAGCAAACCAAATGAACAACTTCTTTAACAGGTTTGACCTCCCTAACCCACTCTCACTCTCACCTCAGAGTACTGCACCCTCCACACATCCTTCTGCTGATACCAGCATAGGAGAGACATCCACACCCATAATTACAACAGCGCAAGTGAGCAGAGAGCTGAGGAGACTTCGTGCCAGCAAAGCAGCGGGTCCAGATGGAGTATCGCCACGACTGCTGAAGGTCTGTGCATCGGAGCTGGGGGGCCCTCTACAGCGCATCTTCAACCTGAGCCTGGAACAGGGGAGAGTCCCGAGGCTTTGGAAAACATCTTGCATCACCCCAGTCCCAAAGGTATCACGTCCTAGTGAGCTGAATGACTTCCGGCCTGTAGCTCTGACATCACATGTGATGAAGACCATGGAGAGGCTGCTGCTTCACCACCTGAGGCCACAGGTTCAACACGCCCTCGACCCTCTGCAGTTTGCATATCAGGAGAAGGTGGGAACGGAGGATGCCATCATCTATATACTTCATCGATCCCTCTCTCACTTGGACAGAGGCAGTGGTGCTGTAAGAATTATGTTTCTAGACTTCTCTAGCACCTTCAACACAATCCAGCCTCCTTAGGGACAAGCTGACAGAGATGGGAGTAGATTCATACCTGGTGGCATGGATCGTGGACTATCTTAAAGACAGACCTCAGTATGTGCGTCTTGGGAACTGCACGTCTGACATTGTGGTCAGCAACACAGGAGCGCCACAAGGGACTGTACTTTCTCCGATCCTGTTCAGCCTATATACATTGGACTTCCAACACAACTCGGAGTCCTGCCACTTGCAAAGGTTCGCTGATGACACTGCTATCGTTGGCTGCATCAGGAGTGGGCAGGAGGAGGAGTATAGGGACCTAATCAATGAATTTGTTAAATGGTGCAACTCAAACCACCTACACCTGAACACCAGCAAAACCAAGGAGCTGGTGGTGGATTTTAGGAGGCCCAGACCCCTCATGGACCCCGTGATCATCAGAGGTGACTGTGTGCAGATGGTGCAGACCTACAAATACCTGGGAGTGCAGCTGAATGATAAATTAGACTGGACTGCCAATACTGATGATCTGTGTAAGAAAGGACAGAGCCGGTTATACTTCCTTAGAAGGCTGGTGTCCTTCAACATCTCCAATAAGATGCTGCAGATGTTCTATCAGATGGTTGTGGCGAGCGCCCTCTTCTACGCGGTGGTGTGCTGTGGAGGCAGTATTAAGAAGAAAGATGCCTCACGCCTGGACAAATTATGGAAAATCCACTGCATCCACTAAACAGTGTCATCTCTAGACAGAAGAGCAGCTTCAGCGACAGACTGCTGTCACTGTCCTGCTCCACTGACAGACTGAGAAGATCGGTCCTCCCCCAAACTATGCGACTCTTCAATTTCACCCGGGGGGGTAAACGTTAACATTATATAAAGTTATTGTCTGTTTTTACCTGCATTATTATCAATCTTTAATTTAATATTGTTTTTTTGTATCAGTAAGGTGCTGCTGGAGTATGTGAATTTCCCCTTGGGATTAATAAAGTATCTATCTATCTATCTATCTATCTATCTATCTATCTATCTATCTATCTATCTATCTATCTATCTATCTATCTATCTATCTATCTATCTATCTATCTATCTATCTGTCTGTCTGTCTGTCTGTCTGTCTGTCTGTCTGTCTGTCTGTCTGTCTGTCTGTCTGTCTGTCTGTCTGTCTATTTTGGAGTGAGTCCAGCCAGATTATGTGGTTTGCCCAACCACTATTTGGTTTCTAATGAAAAGCTTTATCCAGCACTGGCTCGAATGGTTGGGTACCATTCTTTGTCTGACATTTCAGCCCATATCTATTTGGCAAGTTAGACATACATAACTCAAATGAACTAGCTGTGATTATCCCTAAGGTGCACAAATCCCACCACCATGGCAAGGTATATATACTAGCTGTGTAACTGAACTATTGAAATTGTCAGAAAAAAAATGCAAAGTCAGCCATTTCGTTTTGTTGACATGCTCGCCCCCTTTGTCTATCAGTGGCTAAGCACGTTTCTCGCGAGTTTGTCTTTCCTCAGCGGTTTCACTTTGGCAGCGGAGTTACTTTCTTTCAGCTTCATGCTATAGCCTCGTACTTCTTTCTTCTTCCGACTCATTAACTTGGGTCCACCTTGCCGGCTCTTTGAGCTTCATGTTGTAGCCTCGCACTTCTGGGCCAGACAGACAGACAGACACACTTCCACGCATAGACTTTTATATATAAGATATGTGAGGAATTTATTTAGGTACCGCACTTGCACTTTAATACACTTCCAGCAGTGCTAGGCAACCCTGCTATTGTATTTGTTTAATAGTTCACTTTAGTTTTGCTGGTGTGAGTGCATTAAGTTGGGGGGGTATTTTTCTCTGCAGTAAAATGCTGAAGAGTTTGTTAATTTATGGTTTTACAGTAATCCCTCCTCCATCGCGGGGGTTGCGTTCCAGAGCCACCCGCGAAATAAGAAAATCCGCGAAGTAGAAACCATATGTTTATATGGTTATTTTTATATTGTCATGCTTGGGTCACAGATTTGCGCAGAAACACAGGAGGTTGTAGAGAGACAGGAACGTTATTCAAACACTGCAAACAAACATTTGTCTCTTTTTCAAAAGTTTAAACTGTGCTCCATGACAAGACAGAGATGACAGTTCTGTCTCACAATTAAAAGAATGCAAACATATCTTCCTCTTCAAAGGAGTGCTTGTCAGGAGCAGAGACTGTCATAAAGACAGAGAAAGCAAACAAATCAATAGGGCTGTATGCGAAGCACCACGGCACAAAGCTGTTGAAGGCGGCAGCTCACACCCCCTCCGTCAGGAGCAAAGAGAGAGAGAGAGAGATAGAGAGAGACAGAGAAAAACAAACATGCAAAAATCAATACGTGCCCTTCGAGCTTTTAAGTATGCAAAGCTTCACTAAGCAGCTGCACACAGAAGGTAGCAACGTGAAGATAATCTTTTAGCATTTTTAGACGAGCGTCCGTATCGTCTAGGTGTGCAAACAGCCCCCCTGCTCACACCCCCTACGTCAGGATCAGAGAAAGCGCAAGAGAGAGAAAGAGAAAAGTAAGTTGGGTAGCTTCTCAGCCATCTGCCAATAGCGTCCCTTGTATGAAATCAACTGGGCAAACCAACTGAGGAAGCATGTACCAGAAATTAAAAGACCCATTGTCCTCAGAAATCTGCGAACCAGCAAAAAATCCGCGATATATATTTAAATATGCTTACATATAAAATCTGCGATAGAGTGAAGCTGTGAAAGGCGAAGCGCGATATAGCGAGGGATCACTGTACACCCTATTCATTTACCATAATCCATTCAGGTTGAAATAGTTTCATTGTACTAGGCTTGCTCCCAGTCAAAATGATTTCAGTATATGCATAGATTTCAAATAGTCTTCACATAAAGGCCAATGAACCAGCACGCACAGTGCCCACCATGATGTTTGGGACAAATACACATTTTCACTTGAGTTAGTCCTTTGCTCCGCAGTTTAAAATTACAAATCAAACAATTTAGACATGATTAAAGTGAACATTGCAGTCTGTGATTTAAGGGTATTTGCATACATTTCAGTCACACCATGTGGAAATTACACTATTTTCGCATGTTTCCCCCATTTCAGGTCACCATAATGTTTGGGATAATTAGCATTACAGGTGTATGTGATTACTCAGGTGTGTTTCATTGCTTCAGTAGTGCACCCATAAGATACCTAGGGTTGAGTCTACCTGCAGACTACCATTGGAGTCTGAAGTTGCTGTTGTTCAACATGAGGACAAGAGCTGTGCCAATGAAAGTCAAAGAAGACATTATGAGGCTGAAAAACAAAATTAAACCCATTAGAGACATTGGTGAGATTACCTAAATCAACTGACTGGAATTTCATTAAGAAGAAAAAAATTCACAGGTGAACTCAGTAATCACAAAATGACTGGGAAGCCAAGGAAGACCTCCACTGCTGATGATAGACGAATCCTCACTATGGTAAAGTAAAAGTCCCAACTAGTGTCCGCCAGATCAGAAACAGTCTACAGGGGGCAGATATGTATGTGCCAGAGTCTACTATTCGCGGAGAACTTCATGAAGAGCCACGTTGCAGACCACTAATTAGCCACAAAAACAGGATTCCCAGATTACAGTTTGTGAAAAAGTACTTAAAAAGCCTGTAGAATTATGGAAAAAGCTCTTGTGGACAGATGAGACAAAGGTGAGTCTGAATCAGAGTGATGGCAACAGCAAAGTGTGGAGATGAAAAGGAACAGCCCAAGATCCAAAGCATACCATCTCATCTGTTAAACATGTTCAGGGTAGGGATGTTATGGCTTAAGCATGTATGTCTGCCACAGGTTCTGGAACACTTATCTTCACTGATGATATAACTGCTGACAGCAGTCACACATTGAATTTTGAGGTGTATAGAAACATTGTATCTACTCAAGTTCCAGTAAATGCCTTTAAACTCATTGGACAGTGCTTCATTGTACAAGAAGACAATGAACCCAGCCATGATGCTAAGGCAACACAGGACTTTTACAAAGCTAAAAATGACAACAGTACACAAAATTGCCACAGCCATGAAAAAATAACTCACATGGCTGCACCCACACTAAACAAAAATGCATTGCCAGGATAATAATATAAATAAAAAAATAACATTTAAAAACTGAAAAACACCAATAGTTCTACAAAAAAATGAATTCATGAGAGTCCAAAACCCAAATTCATGACAGAGCACCCATCCTTAAAAGACATGATACATGAACTTCAGAAACCAGTACCCAAGAGCAATTCTGTGGCCTGTAACTCCTTAAATGCAGAAAATATAAATTCAAGTCCAAAATCTTATGAATTTTAAATTCTTGTTCACTATCCACTTTAAAGAAGGAAAACATTATGAAATAAAAAACAATGGATAGGTGTAAATCTGGAGATTTGAAACTTTGGATGAATTCTGAAATGATCAAATAATACCAGTCTATAATGAACTGATTCCACCTTTATAATATTTGAATTAGGGCCAATGTAACATAATTGAAGTTTCTGAAAATGAACTCTCAGATAAGTATGTTATATCGCAAGCCATACCTTCTGTTGGACGTTGTAATCTGAAGAACCTTTTGTTGATACATCAGTAAAAGTCTTCAGTGAGGTGTTCATCATTAACAAGTTCTCCTGTACTGCTTGCCAACCTTGATGTAAATTCTTTAAAACAAAGTAAAGTCAAAGTGTGCAAAGTGTGGATGTTACAAATAAAAGAGTGAGTTTAGTGCTGTATTGTTACTCAGATGGTGAAATACCTGTAAGTTGTAGTGATCAAAGCATTCAAATTCTGACAATTTAAAGGAACTTCCTCCAGTTGGACTGATAATCTTTACTGTGCATCTAAGATGTCTATGATTAACTCTCTCAGTCTGAGCATTACTCTGAGAATGGTAGCCTCGTTAAATTAATTTCTATTCCAACCTGAGCATAAATGTTATTATCAATACGGGGAAAAAATTGAGGATCCTGGTGTGAAGTTATACAGGATAAAAACTCAATGAAATTGATATTGCGCTTAGATAAAAATTAAAGCAAATTGTTCATCTTTTGGTAATTTTTTCAGTGGGATGGGCTACACAGCCTTGAAGAACATGTTTACAAATACTAGGATGGTATTGTGTCCTTCTGAGGGAGACATGTTTTCAGCAATGTCCTTGGCATTGCTTACCAAAGTCTGCTAGTGAGTTATATGGGCTACAATAACCCTACACAGCAATCTCACAATGTATCAGCCCTACTACAAATTTCACAGGCAAATTCACATTCCTGTATATTCTTTATCAGATATTCAACTAGACATATTGAAAAGTAAGCATGAATGTTTTTAGATTACCCTTCCACTAGTCTCATATCCCCAGAACAGAACTTTTTGTCATGTAGTATCATATATGTATTATATTGGAAGACCTGCAAGAAGAATACCAAGAATGGTCTAATCAAGTCTCATTTTTCTGATTTCCTTCACTAAATCTGACACTGATAGCAGCAACAAACCTCTTAGAAGGGATTATGTATTCAGGCTCCAGATCACTCTCTGACAGAAGATTGCATCTGAATTTACATTTTTATCTCCCACTTTATAAGGTGTAATAAAGTTAAAACTTCTAAGCATACAGACCAACTGGCTTGTCTTGCTCTTAAATGCCTACCAGTTGGCAAGTATGTGAGATTCATATGATCTTTTAGATAATGAACGAAATGGATATTCTGGTCCTTCACTCCTCTACTGCTTGTTTTATGGCCATTAATTCATTGTGCCTGACATCATAATTTTGATTTGTTGATGTTGACTCCTTTAAAAAGAAACATAACTTGCCATTTTCCAGGAATCATTGATAAACCATTGTGTCAGTAGTGATACTAGAGACGCCTGCTTCTAATGTAAAATGAAGCATGCAGTCTGAGTGGCATACTATGGTGCAAAAGTGAACAGTTCCTTCATATCCTCAAATTGCTTTTTATCATGATCCTGTCATCTCACAGGGATAAAAAGTGCGCTGGCCTTAAAAAAATACAAACCAGACCTTTACCCCAAGTCTGTACCAACACAGTCTATCTCACAACTCTAGGGAGCCTGGCCCCAAACTCAAAAGGCAGGCTTATGACCTGCACAAACCCAACAGTGGAGCACAAGGTTAAAAGTCACAGATATCAAAAGGAGAGAAGGAAAAAATGTGAAAACCTTTGGCCCTTTATTATTAAAATGTGTACTGAAGAAATTAAAAAAATGATTTCACTAAAAATAAGGGCAGTAGCAAAAGGAAACAAAAGTGAACAAAGCCAAAAATCTAACAGTACCTTGAATTGAGGTTACTGAGTACAAATCAGAAAAAAAAAACATAATTCAAAAGACAAAAACAACCTCAATGCCAAAGCAACCATTTATACAGCTGTTTCTTCTTAAATAACCCTGGGGGTAGATTCCCAACTGTAGCAACATGTGGTCCCATTCCCCTTTGTCTCAATATACACAATGCAAGTAACACATTTTAAAAACTAGACACAACAAAACTAACCTCATTTTATCAACACAAAGTAACAGTACATTATTAAATGCCGGGATTCAATGTAATAGTAGCATAAGTTTTACTTCATGCATCTTTTATCTTCATTGACCTGCCCTCATAGGTACCAATGGATCAAGATCTTCCATAGGGTTATGGAACAACAAAGAACCAGTTGTAACTTTGAGTGCAAAGTCAAGAATTTCACCAAAAACATTCTCTAAGAGAACAGCATGCTCCTCTAGTTGCTACTGCAGTAACCACTGGTCAGATTTCAACTGCTGAAATCTTTCAAGCACCCTTTCTGTATCAGTGTCAGCATTTACCGACCCTAGGTTTGGCTGGAATATGGCTTAGACAGAGCAAGTAATTGAGGTAGTTTTTTTTAAGAATAACAAGCAGAAGATGAAAGCACCAGACTGGAGCAGGCAAGCAGTTAGTCAGGGAACAGGCACAAGGTCAAAAAGCAGAGAATGAAAGAAAGAAAGGAAAAACTCAATACGTAAAAACATAAAATGAAGGTCAAAGAAACAATGCAAACTTTTCTAACAGTAAAGTCTTCTGTAGATAAAGAGATAAATAGTAATACATCTAAAGATGCTGGGAGCTGTGCATAGCCATCTTTCATATGGAAAAAAAAATTGTGCTTATAAGCAGTATATAAGATGAGAATGGCACTGAAAAAGAACATGGTAGTGCCTATGCTAACCCAAATGGCAACAACATAATAAAAGAAAATAATACTCAAAGGGATTTTGATAGACAAGCTGGAAAACCCAGGATCTAATGTGGCTTTTTTGGCAGAAGGTATAAGTTTTAGCTGGAGTTTTATTTGAATTATCTAAAGAATTTGATTATAGCAGAGCATATTAGGGCTGTCAGATAAAATGTATTCAAATATACTTGAATTTGAGAAAATTCTTAATTCAAAGACAAAACCAGACATTTGATTGTAATAGAACATAGCATCATGGGCCTCCAGAAACATTATGCAGTATGGGACAGATTTTTCCACCCAACAGCTCTGTTTTTTTGAACAGCAGTGTATTAAAAACATATTTTTAAAACACTCACCTACACCATTAAAGTATCATTCTGCTGCTTGTTCCAATTCACTCTCAAACCCCCATTATAGAAAATAAAAGCTAGTATCCTTTCTCATTAAGGGCAATGGAAAATAAGTGCCATATTTCTGATTTTCTTTTTATTATTAAACTGCAACTGCTTTAAAATTACTATTTTTAAGTGCATTTTGAATGATTTGTTTTGATTTATTTTTTATTAAAAGGAAAGTTTAAAGGATATTTGAGGTGTCATTTATTCATATAAAATGGTTAAGTTGAAGATACCATAACTGAAGTGCGAAGAAGGAATGAGTAGTGAAGTAAGCAGCCAGGGTCAATTCTGCTATAACTTAGAGGGTTCAGATTTACTTTTCAGCATGTTTTTTTCACTTTTTTAGCATTTATTTTCTTTTTCCTTATTTTTATTAACCTAATTAGTGTGTGTTTGTGAGCTCACACTCTAATTAATTATCATAAATGGCATAAAAGTGGCAAGTTGATTCTAAGCTTTAAGAAAATAAACTACACAGAAAAGACAATGCCATTTATTTCTATAACTTTTTTGTTTGGCTAATAACATATCATCCAGCTGTTTTTTAAAGTCATCAGGAAATCTGCTTTAGTTACCATCCGTGACTCGACAGTCAAGATTCCCACAACTCACTTTAATTATTAGCAGCTTGTAACCATGCACATTATGAGAAAATCAAAGCTCACATGCAGTTCACCCCCCCTCTAGAGGCCTTTTAGGAAAGTCGTGGAGTTTACAGAGGAAGCTCCCAGATAGCCCTGTGTCCTCTCTTGTGACTAACAAGTTGTATCCACTCTGTTCTCTCGCTGTCTCTCTGAAGCCCTTTTCTCCTCAGCTCTCACCTCCTTTTATTAGGCAGCTCAATCCAGCTGAACCCAAATAACCCTGATTTGGCCTTAAACTCACTATGCCTATAATGCATCGCATTTTAGGAGAGGGATAAGCATTTATTAGAATACAGTGTTTTCAAGTGACAGCATTCACTGCTCATCCTCAGCTTAACATTAGTTTCAGAAAATGAATTGTCAGTTTTTCCCAGTATCCTTTGCCACTAATATTTTTGTACCAAACATTACAACATTACATGTGCTGCAAAGGTTTGATTCCATCCATCCATCCATTATCCAACCATCCATTATCCACCCTATATCCTAACTACAGGGTCACGGGGGTCTGCTGGAGCCAATCCCAGCCAACACAAGGGCACAAGGCAGGAAACAAACCCCGGGCAGGGCACCAGCCCATCGCAGAAGGTTTGATTCAAAATATGGTTTTCTTCTAAACATAATGTGCCTCTTGTCATCCTCTTTCAGGTTTTGAGCATGTTTTGATGGCTAAATTATTTATTTGCAGGAATGACTTGAGAATTTTTTTCCTGGATCTTTGCCAAAGGTAAAAAAAAAGAACTTTATGAGAGGCAGAGGATTCAAGGACATTTGCGTCCTGGTGCTAAATGATGCTGCAACTGCCTTTTCTGTAGATGAAACAGAGTGTGAAACCTTGTGAAGAGTCAATTTAAGAGAATGACAAAGTGTTCAGAGCAGAAAAGTAAATTTACCCTTGGACAATTTCAGTAAACTCAATGGCAATAGTATCACTATCTATTAATCATTGTTTCATGTTACATTTGAATAAGAAAGCCAACCTCTAGCTGCCATGAGACAAAGAAGATATGACTTTGTCAAATTCCTTCATTCTTCCTTTTACGTTCTCCAGTATATACTCCAAGTGAGGATTTGTCCTCCTTGCTTTTAACTGAACTCACTGAAGTAGGATCTGCCATATTTAGTCTAAATAACAATCCTTTTCAAGGCTAACCACAGCAGTTAGTGACTACTTGGTAGTGCCGCACACACTGCAAAACCAAGTCTGTCATCCATTTAAAGAGCCATTCAATGTAAATAAAAAGCTTGTAAACTTTGCATCATTTGAGCTTATCCCAGAGGACAATAGAGGCCCAAAGTGGAAGAAACACTTTGTGTTTCTCAGATTTTTATAAATACCTGCGGGTGTCCTTACTGGGTGTACTCCAGCAGAGCACTGCCATCTATTATACTGGGGGAGGAACTGCTCGTGATATCCCAGTTCCCCTCTACTGTCCACTAATCTGTCACTTTACATGGGATGTTAATTGAGCCCAAACCCAGCTATGCCTCCTTCCATACTGTTGTTCTGTTATGCCATCCTGACCGGGCAACGGTCCAACCCAGCACTTACAACTCATATTAAATAGGATTTTTCTTATGGTGTGGTGTAATGCACACAGAGATGTCAAACTTATGTTCCCTGTTAATGTGTCAACATCTATGCTTGGGTTCTGCTTAACGATGATGGGAAAAGATTATGTAAATAGTGGAGAGCAGCCCTCCTACACAAGGTAGTTACATTTCTCTTCAGGTAGTTTGATTTCTCTTCACAACTACCACATTGTCTTAGAAAAAAGTTCCCATATTCCATTACTACAGAGTAACTCATATCCTAGGTGTATTATACAGTGCTAACTAGGGCAGCAACAACTAACCAATATAATTGATAATAATTGATAATGAAAATAGTTAATAACAAATTGTGTTATCAGTCAGTTGTCTTGTTAGGTTAGGAGTTGAATTCCATCATGTGACTGCCTCTTGCTAAAAAATCCTGCATGGTTTAACTTAATAAAGTCGAAAAATCCCACTGTGCATTCCAGGCAAAAAAAAAACTTTCGTTTTTAATGAAGCTCCATATATATCCCTGATACAGAAACAAAAACTTTTCATTCTTACTATAATTGTTTTGAACATTGCTATAATTGTCCATTTAAAAAGTTAGCTTAAATAAAAATATCTCGAATTATCTTGGTATTCAGTAGTTCATGTGACAATGATATCATAATGTATGAATTTGTATTTTTATATTTTTAGTTTTGACCTTAAGCAATATTTACTTTTCAGATGCTATAGGGAAAATGTCAATGAATACATTGTTGTATACACATGTTAAGGTAAATCAGGTAGTCCATGATGAACATACCATTTTTATAAACCCTACATTGAAATTCCCTGTAAGTCTATACAATGTCTTCCATTTGTTGTCACATTGGGAGGAATTCCTTCTCACTGTCACCCATAAAATATTAGCCAGTATCACTTCATTAATCAAGAATAATATTAATCGCATTTTGAGATTTGGTCAGATGGAGAAGAAGGTTCCTTCTGATGGTGTCTGATGTCACTCCTTTCAACAAACGTATTATGAGACTCAGATTAAGGCACTCTCTGGGTGCCTTGTCTGTTGTCTCAGTGTATGCTTTGACTGCAGTGAGTGATGTCTCAGTGAGGGAGAATCAACCACATCTTTGCACTCAGGGTTCTTATGAAGCGCAAGCGTGCAGCCTTTGTTAAATTTCGTAAGGCATTTCACTCAGTTGATCCAGCTGCCATGTGTAACATTTTGAGACTTTGCGGGATCCCCTCAGAGTTGTTAGATATTTGGCTCGCCTGAGTGGCTGGACCAGGCCAAAGGGACGCCCACATAACACCTGCCTTTGGCAGAGGGATGGTAATTTACTGGAGGTTGGGATTGGACCTGGGGGGCTGCCAACCAGGATACCGAGCTGTTTTGTCATGTGGTGGGTACAGCGATGCACTGTACCAGTGCATGGTCCCCAACCTGATCTGACCTGACCCTGTCAGATGGAGAATTTAAATATGGTGCAAGGTCAAAGACCAAATAACTCAAAAATTTGGGGACATTTCAGCTTTGCATCAGATAAGAAAATTGTCTTTTGCAAGATGTTTAAAAATGATCTCACTTAGCATGCAAGTTGGAGCAATGTTAATCCCTCTGTCACTCACACTTCAGAGATTATCCAGCAGCACTCTCAATGTCACTTTCTTTGGTCTCTTCTGGCTGCTCAAAATCCTTATTTGTAAGTGCAAATTCAAGTCATCAACAATATGCAAAACATCTTTATTTATTTTGGTGATAGCAATAGATGTTATTTGATGACGCAATGTAAAGAAATAGAAGATTGAAACAGATGACGGTCGGTTTTTCTTGCATTTTTCTGCTGCCATCTAATAAATAAAATCATACAATACACACTAGACAACTCCTGTCAACACTTAACAGTTCTTGCAGATTCCTATTCCTTGACGTTAACAATATCCTCAGAAGTGTTAAGAATGCTCTATAGTTAGTAATAAAACTTGTTGTTATGCACGTTTTTTGGTAAATGGAAATTTAGTGTATTCTTGTATTATTGTTATTAAGGAGAGCATTGTGAAATGAAGAATACTCATTTTTGAATAAGCTACTTGCACTTTTGCACAAACATTCTTGAAAACCATAATCAATCAATTAATCTGAATAATAATTGTCCAACTCAATCCGTTAGCAAAATAGCTGTTAGATGCAGCTCTAAAATATACATCTCATTAGTTTGCAACAGTTCAGTCTAGATATCTGTTTTTTTCTTTTCCTGGCCTATCAAATACATAACTGAAATAGAGATTTGCCCAGTCAACATGGCTTTGAAACATTTCTGTTTTCACAGAAGCTGGAACTAGTACAAAGATGTCCATCCCAAATACATGGAGGACAGCTGTGCCAAATATCTATCATTCCAATTGGTTTCTTAAGTCTAGTGTGCAACATGGTGTTTAATGTGTCTTTCTAATTTGATTCTAAATATTCTTTTCATTGATATGCAGTTAAATATGTTTCTAAGTAAGATGGCTCCACACTGTTAGTGGGCAGATGTTTAAGGAAATAAACTGACCAAAAAATTAAGTAGGTTAAAAAGCAAATACATTAAAATGACACAAAAACGTGGAAACTGACAAGTCTTTAAAGCTATGACAGCAATAAGCATCTGTCTGAATTTTAACAAGTAAAAGTCATGGCATTATTGATGTCTGTGACTGCAAACACTGTGCTGCAGTGCTTATTTAATTAAAATACTAAAACACAAGAAATTACATCAAATAAAACTTTGGTTGGGATGAAAGTCATCCAATTTGGCCAGATAGAATCACCTAATATAACATCATTTTTTCAAGATTTACATTTTTTGTTTTTTACCAAAATACTTTTCAGATTATTAATGACTTAACACTAGAACCAGCATGCATTTTTTCAGTACTTTTTTTTCAGTGGTATCTGAATCCTTTTGTTCTCACTAATGGCCCATTGGCTCCGCATCCTAATAAAGCATCCGTATTGCCCCATTCCCTAAAGCCACCAATAGACTAATACAGCTGGAGTGAATGTAAAAATAAATGATTTCTTGGCATACAGCACACATTGTTTATATATATTTTCATCTGAAATGTCAGCATGCGTTTTCAATAAAAAAAAAAAAAAAACTGCACGGATGCTTCAGCATTTTTTGGAAAAAAACCCCAAAGAATTTCAGTTATCTGGTGTAGGGGGTACACAGGATGGACGGGTATCCTAAGAAAGAGATAAAAAGATACCTTATCTGGCATCCTGGCCAAGAGAGGGTAGAATGTTGTACCAGACAAGGCTTCCCAAATGGAAATCCCAACCAATAGAGAAGATGATTCCTTACCCAGGCAGGAAGCCTCATATGAATGGACAGGTGTCCTGACCAGACATATGTAGAAGAGAAGGACAGGGAAGGACTGCCTTCCCTGGGGGTGTGTTTATTTCCCTCAGTCACCAGGTGGCAGAGGCTCTTGATATCGGGAACCAGTGGGGAATGCTGGGAATTGCAGTCCAGCAGTGCAACCCTGTGCAACCCTGCAGGGGTCTGTGGGTGCTGCAAGAGGCTGCTGCAGGGAGGAGTACTATGTGGGACTTCCCTGTGACCCAGAAGTGCTTCCAATGGGCGAAGCCTTGGCACCAGAAGTATTCCCGGGTCCTCAATAAAACGTACCACACTGCCTTGTCCAGGTGAGTTGAAGCTGGAAGGAGGATAAGCAATTCTCAACTGGAGGAGAACAGGGCATTGGAGAGAAGAGAGGTGTTTGCAGGAGAGATAACTTTGGTGCTTTTTGTAAGGTATTTGTGTAATAAACAGCCATTTATTTGAATCCAGGACTGTCTTGGTGTGTTCATGTTGAGGTTTGGGGCTCTCTGCCCCCAAAGCTGCCACATTGGACACATAAATTAATACATTAAGTAGAAAATGTTAATGGAGACACTTTATATAATTCTCTTTTTGTTTTATTGTGTGTTCATTGTCCAGTTTTGCACTGCTTCTGGGAACAAGAAAAACCCAAGGAATACTGTGACACAAATGGCTTTCTCTGATTCTGAATTAAAACAATTCAGTATTTATTCAAAATTTCATATTAAGTCAAAAATGATATTTTTCTATATACAGTAAAAAGTTTATAAAATTACTGCATTGTTTACATATTTCACAGATTATGCAGGTAAAGGGAAGGCAGTATGATGGACTGGGTGTAATGCTGTGCACATCCCCAGTCCGCTGTCAGTTGATTTTTTTGTCCTGCTTGTGTGTTTTGCACTGGCTCAGCACTTTATCAGTGTCTGTCTGTCTCAGTGACCATTTTTTGTGTCCTTTTACAGTGGGCTGACAGCTCCTACCTCATTTTTTACAGTTCAGCACAGAAGCACTGTCTTTTGAACAAGCAGCTTTTTTGACATGCAAAGTCAAGAGACCAGAGGGGTCTTCTTGCAAACGTTGTTGAAAGTGAAATGTCCCTTATGACAATTGCAGGTGAGCACACATACTGTATGTTCCCTTTACTCTTAGGCAGATAAAGGGAAATGTCCACTTCCAGCACTGTGGAAAGTGATGTGTTCGAATTGTCATCAGTGACGTTCTTCCCATTGCTTTTAAAAGGATCATAGGTCATATCACAAGTCACTTTTGTATTTCCCTGGCTATCTATTTGATTTTTCCTCAAGTAGGTAATAATATCTAGTACATATATTTGTTACATCAGCAGCAAAAATTTGATTCCAGGCTTGTCGGGTTCTTTTGACTTTCATTACATTAAAGGTCATCGACATTTCAACAGCAACTCATCTTATGAGTATATTTACCCTTACTTGTAACACATGACACAGTACTGCACAAAGTGTACCAAGTGTCTGACACTGTATACTTGTAAAACTGTCAGTATATAAAGTGCACAACCCACATCAGTTTTACATGGAGAGAACATGCAAGATGGTACATTGTGAGCAGAGTGATCTACAAGTAAATGAGTGATTTCACAGAAACGACAGACCTGATGATGTACGGCTGTGCAAATACCAGAATAAATATCTATCAAACACATATACGTGATTCAATACAAGCAATTGTGTATGTATGTAATTCAAAAGATGTTGCTGTTGGCAGTAATCGGGGAGTTTTTAAGTAAAAAAGCAAAGAAAAATATAAATCACGTTTTCAGAATACATTTGAAACAACATGGGCATTTGAAGTGAAGTGATTTAGAAAAAGTCAACAAAAGCTAGCCGCATGACAGGCACACTGATGAAATAATTAAAGATTAAAGATAAGAGACAAGGGAATGGACAGTTAAAGTATAGAAACTGAAGGTTTTAGGTAATTGATAGATCCACAGATCGAGTATGGAATGGTTCAAATTTTTCTTTAATCTTGTTTACAAAAGAAAATGTGAGATTCACTTTTTCAGTTGCATCTTGAAAGAGACAGAAGTAAAATAAAATAAAAAAGAGACAATACAGTTTAAAAATTCTAAAATATTTACATCTTTTGAAAACAAATTCTATGATAATTACTTCTAGCATAGGTACAGTGATGATTAAAATGATTTCAATAATTAAAAAATACTGGCGATAATGTTTTACTATCGCATTGTTATAGTTTTTTTGTGTTACTAACTGCCATGCTTATATGATCTAATGTGCTGTATAATACATTTAATAGTAACTCTTGCAAGATGAAACATAAGTGCATTTTTTTGTACTGGAACATTTAGTCAGGATTAATTTTGTAGGCATACAGTGTATTCAAGCAATTGTGAATTATTATAAAAAGAACAAATATGAGGCTGAAGTAGAGGATCTAATCTTTTATTACTAGGTATTTACAAACAAACATGCTTTAGTGTTTTAGAATAATTTCACCTTTTTGGTTTTTTGCCCATATCAGGTGAGCATGTTTAGTGTTCCTCTAAAACTTTAAAATGTATATCCTCAGAAACACCACAAATAAGATGGCATTTTATAATTTTGCCTTTTTTATGTTTCTAAAGTAAACAGCTGTAAAGATTTTATAATTTGTGCCATCCAAAATCTCTGAGGGTGGTAGTTAAATGAATATTGCCAGAGGTGACCCATGTTGGTAGTATTATTTCTGATTATGAGAGACCGCCTTAAATTCTTTGAACTTTAGCTGATTTGTGAGTAGAGAAAAGATGAATTGGCAGTAAACAGAAGAACTGACAGAGACAGGCTCCTTTAGGTAGTTTATCTAGACTTGTTTCATGAGTTAATATTCAAGGGTAGGTCTGAAGTGCCCCTATTGTGTTTCTCTCGTGTGACCTCGCTGTGTCTTTTACATCTTGAGAATAATGCACATGAAATAAAAGAAACACTGCACATTGGTTAATACGATTACTCAGTTCATCCCTACCCAAACATTATCTTTTAATTCCAGGCAGTAGAAAACAATCCTGCTATCAGTAATTATATCTTTCTGCAGCTCAGATTGTTGAAAATCTTTAATAAACATGGTCTGTTCTATAGATAGGGTGACCCAACAATGTCATTACCAAAGGTCACTCATTTGATTGTATTTTGTTTTACAATTTTTTTTCTCTTAGCTAATGAAACAGTAGTTGATCATGTCTTTAATACAATACATTGCCAGAATTTATGATATGTATTGTAATTACTTGAAAAAGATAGATAGATAGATAGATAGATAGATAGATAGATAGATAGATAGATAGATAGATAGATAGATAGATAGATAGATAGATAGATAGATAGATAGATAGATAGATAGATAGATAGATAGATAGATAGATAGATATTTTATTAATCCCAAGGGGAAATTCACATACTCTAGCAGCAGCATACTGATAAAGAACAATATTAAATTAAAGAGTGATAACAATGCAGGTATACAGACAGACAATAACTTTATTGTAGAAAAAGGAAGTTTCCTACTGATGTCAGTTGTTATTTTCATAGTTTTTGTCAATCTTATTATTGCTACTTTACTCTCAACCATTTTTTGATTATTTCAAATTAAACTAATGTTGCTGATCATTTGATATTAAACACAGATTTTAATTTTGATTATTTTGCATCTAGATTAGATGACAGTGTAGAAAGGTGGTTAAATTCATGACCTGTCCTTAATACTTGTATGTGTGATATTTGATTGTTCTCACATTGACTATATTGGTTTTCTACAGGTGTTCTGCTTCTCAATGTTAGGTTGATTTATGTCTTTAAATTGACCTGGTATACATGTGTGTGTGTGTTTGTGCGTGTGTGTACAGTATGCATTGCAATGTACTGGTGTCCCATCTGGAGTTAGTTCCAGTTCCACCCTTACCAGAATAGCTAGGGATAGAAAATGGATGGATGTTTGTCAATTTCTCAAATAATTTTATTTTGTAACTTGGTGAACAGTATGGCCTAGTGATTAAGAATTAAAATTGTATTACCCTTTAGAATAGTCATCATAGTAAAAGGATGTATACGTACTAAAGATTGATTTCTTTGTACTTATAAGTGTGTATATGCTGAATATACATATATATGAGTTTATCAGCACATGTTACTGAAGAAAAGGTGGATTCCTTTTACTTAGAGTAGCAAATAGATATGATATTTCCAGGTGGTACTGTAAAGTTAGAAATAGTTCTCAAATTGTAACTGTATGAATGTGAGGCCAAAGGCTCAAAAGATTATTTGAACTCAGGCGAAGCAGATTTAGACATTCAAGCTTTCACCTTTAAAGTTTATTGCATTCTTTATTCTTATTAGTTCTATCATAGTGGATACATTATACACTGAATAGAATAAATAAATAAATCAAACAAAACTAACCACTGCTGTAATTTTGATGGAGACTATCTGAATAGTCCTCTTCCACTAATAAATCTTCTTTTGAAGTTTATTTTTGTAATGTTACTTTGAAGAGGTTTGCTCACTAATGGCGCAGCTATATAGCAATGGCTACCTAAACCGTGGATTAATGTTATAAATTGACACAAACTGTGAATGACCTCTGGACTTGCCTAACAATAAAGGAGGTATGAGCATTTTAACAGTGTGTGCATAGAACATCCTAGTTTCTCCCATAAATTGCCTTCCCTTTGTCATTCACAACCATTTAAATCCAGAGTTCATTACAATCTTTTATATTGCCAGTCTGCTTTGAAAGAAGAAAAGAGGTACAATAATTGCCTCATATTGTAGTCAAATTTAGGTGTGTTGCTTCTTCTCGATTATGTTTTGCTAAAAGACTGCACGCTCAAAAACTGCTTGTTAGATTCCGATTCAGATTCAGCCTTCTCTATCACTAATTTTAGGTCAAAGAAATATTTAGTCTTGATCCTTGCCATTAATAGAACAGGGCTGAGTATGTTAAGAGCAGGAACTAGATTGCTAATTAAATGAGACATTTAATTGAGTGGAAGGAATTTGATGGAGAGAGAAAATGGCAGTAAGTAGGGTGTATTAGTAATTACTTAACATGTTGTGATGGAGAGGCCAATAGGGACTGCAGTTGGAAGGGATTATTTTTGGTCCAGGACATGAGTTTGCTGTAAGATAGCCCTAGAGGTATTGGTGTATTGATGGAGACAATATTGCTAGTGATACAAGGCTTTGATTAACTTGGGGCACTATACCCCAGTATGATGGATATTGCCTGAGAGTTAATTAAACCTGCCTCTTAAATATAGATGGAAGGTAGTGATGCAATGCAGAGTGCATGTTGGAAGTTTACCAAGGCCCCGCTTCCTGCTCCACTCTATGGTAATTGGAGAGGAGTTGCCTGGAGATTACAGAGAAGGTTAAGGTCCTGGATAACAAGAACACCTCTGACCTGTAGGGGACTTCTAGCAGAACAGCTACAGGAGCTCACTGGGTCATTCCTGACCCTAGTAAGGATAGCTAGGCTCCACATGGAATTAGTTTCTGGCTGTGGCTTAAAGCCTCACCAGAGCATTGAGCTTGTAGTTGTACAGGCTCAGCTGGCAAGAGAAGGAGAGGGTGGAAGAACATGCAGATGTGAGCAGAGTGAAATACATCAATTTACCATTACTTGGAAAGCACTTCAGAAACCCCATGTGCTTAATATGGTCACAACTCCTGTATAGGAAGGTCCAGAGAGGCTTTAGCTTACTTGTTTCACTCATAATTTAGGTGCTGTACTTTGAATACCATGTGTCATTCTGTTATTAGTTCTGGGATAAATTCCTTTCCTTCTTTATATACTGTACTATACTGGCCTTCTTAGATTTATTTTGGTTTTGGAGTTAGCTAAGAGTTCATCCTCACAGTGATAATATACAGTATGCAAAAGCTGTTAGATCTTAGATGTTAGTCAGATCTTTTTATTTTAAGGGTTTGGTGGATATGTTTCAGTAAAATATTAGTATCATTAGTTTTATTTTTGAGCCACCTATAATGACAAAACAATAGATAGCCATGGTGAGGTTAGCAAGTAGAAAATGCATGTTGTAAGGTTGTCTTCAGTTATAAGAAACTTAACACAGGTAAGTTAAACTGGTTCTTGAAGCTGTTTGTTTTAAGGTTTTCATTGTAACTCACATCATACAAAGCCTTTGTGGAGTAATTTTGATATATATCTTTGACCACCATTAATGTTGGTCTTCAAGGTCATATGTCATTCTCATAGAATGGTTTTGGTGGCTTGTATTCTTTCCTGTTTCATAACCAATAGCAAATAAGCAGATAACAGATGATTGATGCTTCTTTTTTTTGTCATCAGCACATACACATTTTTCTTTTACTATAATTTTCTTAAACAAAAAGCATGTCTACCAGAAAATGTGCTCATTTTGTTTAAAAGATTAAGTAGTCAAATTTAAATAGAATGTTGAACCATTGTCTTCACATCTGAGTGCCTGTAACTGGGTACTAGACAGAAACTCGATTTCTGAGACCATACTGCAGCATGTGATGTACATGACTGATTTCTCCAGGCCACTAACTGTGATTATTCATACAGAATTTGAAGTGCCATGTAGATCCAGCGATGACATGAAATTAATTCATTTGGAATAATTCTGTCTTGAGATATTCTTTGAGCCATAATGCAAAAGAGATTAATTCTCAGACTATACAGTATAGTACATAAATATACTGAAATATCTTCAGGTGATCTCAATAAAGAGAAAATAAAAAACCCTTTGCACGTCCACTTTGAATAAGTGTGGCTGTTGGACTTGCCTGTTGTCCATTGGTTGTTAACCTTTCTTAATGCTGCAGTGGAGGAGCATGTATCAGCATGAAGGAGTGATACATTCATGCTAATTGGAAACAGATGCTACAGGCCAATGGGAAGGAGAAGCATGACGTCAGGAGTGGGGAGTTGGTCTACCTCTGTGTTTTGGAGCGTAACTTGCCTACGCTTAGCTAGCAATACATTTTTGTTTATTGCTTTTTAACGTTTGTCCCATTTCACTACTATGCAGACGGAGCCGTGGAAAACAGCTGGTATCTTAATAAAGTAAGCCTTAAAGAGGTTTAGTAGGTATCATCATTTTTGTGAGATAACATGTCCCATAGACCTAAATGTAAAATTACTAAAAATATATATGAATTTCATCAATGACTCACAAATATGTTTGATCAGTGCAGTGATGTTGTGATTAGAGCAGCTGTCTCACACATTGCAACCTTTTCAATTTCTGTCAGTAGTTTGCATCTTCTTCACACATTTATGTGAGTTATTAGTACCTCAGTTTCCACTTATTAGCAAAAAAAATGGCCACAATGTGTTATTTGTTCCTGGGTAATAGAATCCTACAATAAACTTGCCCCTTGCAACATTATTCATGTAGTACTGACAGGGAAATCCTTCATGACAGGTTTAAAACATAGAAAAGTCTGAATTAGTGTAAGATACCCAAATTTGGGGTGTTCATATGAAATGTAGTTATTTAATTCATGATACAAAAGTACACAATAAACAAGAATACATGCATCAGATATTTGGAATATTAAAATGTGTGCTTCATTTTAAATATTTACACTTTAAATAATCTTGATTGGATTAGAAATTTGTCATTTTCCACCCTGTGATAGAGATCCACAGATGGCTAGATTACTAGTGAAGGATCAGAAATGAAAAAATAACATATTCATAATCACTGATTTTGAAATAGTTTAAAATAACACCCCACACACTATCATTTTCAACTCTTAGAGGGATAGAACCACCAGTAAATAATCAAATATCAAAAATATTATCATATTCATGATCAAGAACCTAGAAATGACATAAAATGCCACTCCATGTGCCTATTTTCCATGTGCCTAACCCTAATTTCCTTTTGGGATTAATAAAGTTTATCTAATGTAATCTAATTTAATGTATGTTAGCAATACCCATTTTTTTTGAAAGGTTTGTAAATAGGAGTAACTTTGACCCCCGTATCCCATTAGGGGGTGAACCCGTGATGGTCAGTTGATGTGGCATGCAGAACTTCAAGTCCTTCTGATCATTTTTGCTGAAGACCCCTATTAGTTTACTGTTTAGTATAAGTGTGAAATTTCCTACACATGATATGGTCCATATTGACTACAAATTAGGGTTTTGCAGGTGTAGAGGGCCAGAAATACAGAGGAACCCCCAAAAAAGCTTAATGTCTTGTATAACTAGACATCAAGATAAGGTAAATGCTATGTTTTATGGTGAGTCAGTTAGCACTAGACAAAAAAAGGTAGTAATTTTAAAGCTTTCATTATTAATTCTTGATACCACAATAATCACAGACAAGCAAACTTTACTTTACACTCTCCTTTTTTATATTAACAACACCCTATACTATTTACAATGACAGAACTATTGTACACTTTTTTATATACATTTATTTTTGCAATTGGAACATAGACATGTTAAGTAAGTTGCATAACCTTACAGTAAATCAGAGGCAGTCTTGTGCTTTGAAGCTCAATATCTTAATGAGTAGACCACCCTAGTTATTCACAAGGTATGGCCTTCATGTAATATTAGTTGAATGTTTAGCTTCAGTGTTGGGTTTTGAATGAGGAGACTGGATGGTAAAGAACACAAATGTAACAATAAAACTATTTGTCTTTCACACCCCTCTTCATTACCAAGTTTCACATTTCAGTTGAAATCAAAGTGAAAAATTCTCCATATTAATTAATAATGGTGCTTGCTTTTTCCCTTTACACCATTATAGTAACTAACTTGCTTTTTCTTTCTAGTTGTTGAACAATAGTGTTTGTTCATTTTGTATAAAGCTACAGTGCATTCTATATTTATCATTTCTCTGAAGACCTTTTGACCATCAGAGAGTAGAAATATGTTTCAACAGATATTTTTTTATTTATTTATTTTTTTTCTTCCAGCTCTCTCTGCCCATTTTCGAGTCTGTGAGCCCTACACGGACCAAAAAGGACGATACCACTTTGGCTTCCACTGCCCGCGCTTGTCAGACAACAAAACCTATATCTTCTGCTGTCACCACAATAATACGGCATTCAAATACTGCTGCAACGAGACTGAGTTCCAGAACATAATGCAAATGAACCTAACTGGGAACTCGGATGGCTACATGCACAAGTAAGTTTATATTACTACTATTTGCTAGGAGCTGCTAAGTAAATATATAGTATTGGAGTTTGCTAGAGTTTAGAGTATTCAAGCCAAACCACAAAAATGTAACTTGAGTCAGTTAAGTTACTAAGTGGGATGTCTTATGATATTGTTCCTCTTAGCTTTTCCAAAAAAGTAAGACAATTTTACCATTGTGGATCACATAGCTGGCCTCCACCAGTTTTTAATTTCTGGCCTCTTCACAGGAAGAGCAGTTAATTCAAAATAACTGATTTAGTAACTTAAATTTAAGTTTTGCAATAAATATATTTTTATGTTTCTGAATAAAGCCTACACTCCTTGCATTCAGCTCAGAGTCTTAGTTTGGGTGGAAAGGTAAACATTGCAATAAAGTGAAAATATGAATTAACATAAGAAGCATTATAAAGTGACCTTTGAAAGACAAGGCAGTCAGGATTAACTGTGAGCAGAATATCTGTATTGAATACCCATATGCAAAATGACAGAGTTCCAGTCATCATTGTGGAATGCCTACATATGCATACCTGAGTGCAGTATTTCACAAGAGGGGAGCACTGTGACACTTGCTTTGAGGCTGGGGACTTCCTGCAAAGACAACTGACAGTTGCTCTCCACACAATAACACTAAGCTAAGTAAAGTAAAGTAGATTAAAGGAACGACTGAGTAGGAGCACATTGAAAGTTGCATCAGACATGGTTGTTGAATGGTTGCTGATCTTTTTACAGTTTCGATGAATAAGACTCTAGAGCATGCAGCCTCCATATGAATGTTAGGAACCAAATTCACTGACCCTAATTTGTCAGATGATACAAATGTTGGAACTTCTTCATTTAGTCTGAAGGAAGAGGCAAGTAACATTGGGCTGGAGGTAGAGTAAGACCAAGATACACACAACTATTGACTGGACTGCAGTTCAAACTGTGGAAACTGTCCCAGGTAAAATTGTGTAAGTCATGAGCTCCCTAAGACAACCAGTGCCAGTTCACCAGAGACAAGGTGGTGCATCAACCTGGTAAGATCTCCCGGTACAAGATATCTGGGCCTGCATTATCCATATAAACATTCCAGATGAATTTTTTTTTTTGTCACTTCACAAGAACTAATCTTATGGTGTACCACAGAATGGTTTATCAGGGAGTCATAAAAAATGCCCTCTTGGAAGGATGTGGTCTCATGGTCAAGCCACATGGACAAAAACAGTAGATTTAACCTGAGCCTTAGTTGATTTAAGCTAAACACAGCATGAAAGTTAAACTAAGATTGATATTGTAGATATGAAGCTTGCCACTGCCGGGAATGCAACAGTATTTTATCTATACTAATAAAAGGCAAAGCCCTCACTCACTGACTCACTCATCACTAATTCTCCAACTGCCCATGTAGGTAGAAGGCTGAAATTTGGCAGGCTCATTCCTTACAGCTTACTTACAAAAGTTAAGCAGGTTTCATTTAGAAATTCTACACGTAACAGTCATAACGGTCGACAATGTCCGCCATGTTAAACTTTCTTATTTATGGCCCCATCTTCACGAAATTTGGTATGCGGCTTCCCTGCGCTAACCGAAACTGATGTTCATACTTATTTCGGTGGTATGACGCCACTGTTGGCCTCCATATTGAACTTTCCAACAGTCTTTGTTACTTATGGGCCCATCTTCAAGAAATTTGGTATGTGGGTTCCCAATGCTAACTGAATCCTACTTACGTACATATATACGTCCATAGCCTTCAGCTCGGTCACCGTGTGAGGTGGCGTTGGGTCCCCCATCCCCACGCCTCCCACGTAGTTGGCTGCCTGCCTATGTAAGGCCATCCGTTGCTCTGGTCTCTTCATTCCCTTCCTTGCTTCGCCATGGTATTCACGTCTCCCTGCTGATAACTGCAGCCTTTTTATTTAATCCATGGCTTCTCTGCTGTTTTATTGTTCGTTTATTGCAACTATATTTATTGTGTAGGTATTTTAGACTTAGTTTACATTGTTCAGGTACCCATTTCCTTTATCGTTCCAACCATACCCACATTAACATGTCTATCGAGGTGATCACCGTCGATCAAAGAATTGTCACTTACCGAGTGGTTTCCATGCCCGGAGATGGCGACTGCCTTTTCCATTCTCTGTGTTACATATTGCACGGCCATATCAGGCTCACTCTTGATATCTGGAGGAACATTGTGTCTTATGTATTGAATGACTAGGACAGGTTCAAGGTGTGGACTGATGACGGTACAGGAGATAAACTACACAGGAGCACTATAAGAGTGAAATGCCTAAGCCCTTCACCTATGGTTCTGCATGTGAGTTGATGGCTGCCACTGAATTGTTTGGTTGTCGCTTTCAAGTGTACCGAAATGACCAAATATTTTACACCTTTGGACAACCGCCAATGCCTCTTAAACATCTTAGATTCACAGGTGACGATTTGAGTAGTGGACACTTTGATGATTATGAATGTTTAAACCCTCAAAAGCTGGATGCTAAGTTATCGATAAAACCCATTTCAATTCAAACGCCTCAAACAAGGCTCTGCTTCGCAATGACAATTAATAAGTCTCAGGGACAGACCCTACAAAAGGTTGGCATTGATATAAGGCAAGATTGCTTTTCACATGGCCAACTATACGTGCCAAACTGACAACGTAGTATACAAAGAGATCCTTAACAAATAATTATTTGTATATTTTCTCTCAGTTTAAAAAGGTTTACTTTTCTTCTTAATAAAAATTTTAAAGCAGTACTTCGCCGCTGCGAAGCGTGGGTATTTTGCTAGTTTTTAATATATCCTTTTTGTTTAGATATGTTAAATTGTTTATTTCTTGATGTTTGAATCATTTTTATCTTTATTTATCTTTGTTCTTTATGTTCTTCAATGGGCAGTGCCATTTTCTGGTCAAGATGCTACCCATTGCCAGGAAAATTGTTGCACACTTAAGCAGCACATAACCTTAACACAGTTGCACTTCAAAAGAAAGTAGTATGCACACCAAATCAATTTAACTTTAACTAACAAAGGAAAAAAATCTTAGTAAGAGATGTAGCACTTGAACACCAATTTAAAAGTTAAACAATTTTTACTTGCTTGAACTTTTTTCATTTTGTGGTTTTATTTCTCTTAGTAACATGTTTAGAATTATAGTAATAGTTTCTGTGAACAGACTCTGCTAAATGTCTTCATCCACTTAAACTCACACACTCACTACAACATTTGTTCTCTGGGACCTCCTGTTTGGGGTGCTACATATATTAGCAACCAAATATAGTGCTAAAGGCAAACTGAAGAATATGGAACACCAGACTGATTCTCTTTTATTTTGAAGAGTGTAATCAAAAATAAAAGTGCACAGGTGATTCCTCTTGCAGCTTTTTTCCACACACTGATTTTCTGGTTGGTATAAATGTCTTTTTTTCTTTCTTTTTCTCTCTGTTTCTTTGAAGAGGAGTCTGTCCTGTAAAGGTTTTCAGGCTGGTGGTAGGGAGTTATGGTTTCTTGATCTGAGGTAGCCTAATTGGTGAGTGGAGACAGAGAGCTCAAAGGTTTTTCAACTGGGTAGCAATAAAGGAACTGATTATGAAACAAACAAGAGTCCTTAAATTTTGATCTCGAGGCTCCACCTATTCCCGTATTTCTTTTAATTTGTTTTCTATAAATGCAGTCAATATATAACCAACTAGCTGTGCCACTTGGCTTTGCCTGAGAAATTTCATAATACAATGGCCATCAGTTAATCAGATGTTTCAGGCATACTGTACTATGCAACTAGGTGCTTTTTTGCATACATTATTTATTTATTTATTTATTTTACAAAAGGCTCTTATCATTGGCTGGCAGTGTTGTGTTGTGGATAAGGCTTTGGCCTAGTACTTCAGACTTTGAGATTGTGGGTTCAAATCCTGTTTCTAACACTATGTGACCCTGAGCAAGTCATTTCACCTACATGTGCTCCAAATATTGTAGGTCACCATGGATAAAGGTGATATGTCTGCCAAGTATTTGGTGCACTGTATTAACCCCAGAGGGGAAACTGCCTTTTCACATGAAGTAATAGTAATAATATTATGTCACTGGAGCGGCTTACTCTTCAAACCTGCTGTATAAAATTGCACATGTGTAAAACATTCATACCTTTCTGCTTTTCCCAGTGACTTGGCTTTTGTTGATAGTCATTGCAAGACACAATTTTTCAGGAACATGTATTCTTATACATCGAAACGGGTAACCAATAGGAATAATGTGAATTTTGAGTGTATATCTCTCTATTATAATAAAAAAAATCCTGGGATGAGACAAGTCTTTTTCAGAGAGATACTTTCATGTTCCGCGAGACGAGACTTTGTGCCAAGAGATTTAACCACGCCCAGGGCTGGAAATAAAAGACAAAGAGTAGATGACAATGTCGTAAAGAATTCAAAAACATTGGCACAATACACATGCAGAGCAGGTTAGAGATAATGGAAGTACTAAAATTCGAAAGTCTCAAAAAATGATTGCATTAGCACAAATAAACGGAAATTATTACCCGGTGAAATAACGGAACAGCGAAAAGAGATCAAATATATTGTTCAGATTTAAATTTTAAGAGACTTGTAGATCATCTAATCCATGTTGCCATTAGGGAAAAGTAGTGTTTCTTCCCAATGAAGAAGCGTATCCACGAGAATTAAAAGATTTGTTGTTTGGTGAAAGTGAAATCCACATGCGAGCGGCAGTGACATAAAGTGGTTGGCTTGTAGTGCAGGCTAGGGAGGTTGGCAAGCGAAGCGTGCAGGGGGTGAAGCTCCTTAGTTATTATGATTATTAAATGTTTTCAATTTTCAGTTGTTTATGTTGTTCACTCAAGTATTTCTTTTTGTGTTTTTCATCAATTGTATGTGGTCTCATTTATAATTTTTGCAGATGCAAAAGTAAATGTAGAGAATGTTGGGGAGCATTGGGGGGTGAGGCATCCATGTTCAAAGTAAGCAAACGTGCATGTAAATGTAAACAGTTTTGGAGGTTGTGGGGAGGGGAATACCTCATGGGGGACCTGTTAAGTTTAAACTGACATTGTTGGTTCAAGATTTTTTCTAGGGTTTGCAGGTAACAATGATTTAACCCTCTGTGTGACTGTCACACACAATATCACATTTATATAAAATCAAACATCCTTAGGTTAGGGGGGAGTGGGTTTCCCCTGAGCTTTCTTACATGTTCATATAATGATTTAACATTGATCAGGTGCTATATTGTATATAATGGACAAAAAGATTAGGGGCTTATCCGTATTAATTATGTATATAATCAAGAAAAAGATCAGAGACAGGGTGCAATAGATCAGGACTTAAGCCTCTGAAGCCCCTACCTCCCTTCCTGTCAGGTTCAGTCTTGAACCCAAGGACACCACTTACTCTCATGGCCATAGCATCTGGCACTCAAGGTTTATACTGTGCATGCTAACCACAAAGCTTTGCATCTTCATTGAACTTTGCCAGACTTTCTCTTTCCGTTTGACTCCACAGGATACACACCAAACGTAATCACATGTCTTTTTTCTTGTCCAGGATTCAGCCCCTTCTTTACTCATTAGTTCATTAATTATTGGTGCAATTCTTATAGCCTGTCAATCACTTCTGGTCCATCCTTCATTTGCATAAAGTATACTATCAGTGCAACGTAGAGCATGTACATTAGCATGGTATTAATAAATATCAACAAATAAATAAAAACATTCACTAAAAAAACATGAGTTGGCAAATTTTCTTTTTTCTATAATGTCACCAAATTTCAGTCAAATCAGTCGTTTTTGGATTTTGGGGTGTTTAACTTTTCTGCTGTAGGGGCCTGTTTTTTCCCTAAATACTAAAATACTGAAATGTCCTTTCTTAGCGGATCCATCCTGCCAGATTTCAGCTTTTTAACTAAATAGTAAATAGTGTTTTCAGTCATGAGTGAGTTAGTAAGTCAATCAGTCAGTCGACTTTGCATGATAGATAGATAGATAGATAGATAGATAGATAGATAGATAGATAGATAGATAGATAGATAGATAGATAGATAGATAGATAGATAGATAGATAGATAGATAGATAGATAGATAGATAGATAGATGTCTAATGACAGATATGTGTTGAAATGCATAGTGATCACTATGCATTAGCACACATTCAGATTCAATGTTTATATATACACTGCACTGCTACACATGCAATTAATCAAGGCCCTTATTAAAAAAGTGATCATTACCAGAATTTCAGACAGAACATTCTGAAATTAGTCACTCCAATAATCATAGGGTAATTGCTGTTCCTGTATACGAAACATGGTGCTGTTTTATTTGTCTGGTTATGTGTGGGAAGACTACATTGAAGTTTTATTAACATATTCCTAACTTTATGTAATCATCCATTTTTTGAACTTACTTTATCCAATACAGAGCTGAGTGATCATAGTATAAGATTGAAAGTAATACAATATGCAGGACAACCTTATTGTACTGATTCATGAGTACCATTCTCTTTGTCACGCTATTTTAAATCAGGCACTGCAGCTCTACTCGTCTCACTTCCTTACTTAACTATGAGCATTGAGCAGACAAACAAATAAAAACATAATGTACTATTTGACATACATGTGTTTGAATTGCCCCAACCCATTTACTTTAATTTCAAGTAACCACAGATAGGTTTTTACTGATTCAGTAACTTACATTTCTAATTTGTAATAGATAGTTTTGTGTCTTCATTTACAGTATTTTCCAGGTGACTCATGGAGTTGGTTGTAAAATACTGTATGGAAATATTGCATTTACCATAAAGAATACTTTACAGTCTGATCTTTTTCCAGTATTTGCAAAATTAAGTCATGATGCCAGTTGTTGTGCACTGTCTACTAGAATGGAAGCAAAGAAGAATTACACTTAACAAAAAGAAAATCAAATTTCTCAACGAATAGTTCATCTTTTCAATAGATTTGTTATGAAACAATAATTTTAATGCAGTGCCTGCTTCAAAGGTTCTACTGTTATGTCCCATTAAGTGTCCCGATAGTGAATTCTACAGTTCAACAAATGTTTTGTGAAGGATGTCTGTTATTCTCCATCATATATCTGATCTTTTTCAGCTTGATTCATATTGGATCAACTCCAATTGTCCTAAATCAAAAAACACTGGACAGCCAATTATATTTATGCTTTATTTGTTCTTCCCTTCTAGGTTTTAAATCATTAGTTTTTCATGGCTGTCTCAAATCAGGAGTTCTCTTTTCTAGACTGCTTAAAGTTTATAGAATTCTAGCTTAGCCAGAACCGACTTCTGTCTTAACAGGAATTCCACAATCCCTGCATTGCTTTTTTTGTTCTTTAGTCTTTTCAGCAATAACTCAAGAGTATAAGTGAGGAAAATAAATTACCTCAACTCCAAGGATCCGTTTTGTGTAATTAATTGGTAGATCTACACACAAGCTGTCTTCACACACAGTGTAATGTATACTATGGTGTTTGTTTTATAAAGAGTTTTTCTTATGAACGGTACAATATACAATAAATGCAGCATTTTGAATAGACTACTGCCCCTTTACTTCCTGCCTCTATTCCTGTATCATCCGAGTAGTTAGTCTGTTTGATGCATTCACTTTTATGAGCTTGTGGTTTTAAGCTTGCATCACTACTCATGAACATACAGTTGTTAATGTGGCAGCTCTCCTTCCTTTGCCACAAGGGGCAGATCAGTAAATGGCCTGAAATTTAGATCCAGATAAGGCTTATGCATGTTTCCCTTCGTGTTTTGTATTTGATTGCCTTCTAATTACCTTTTTGTTTTTTAGAGGGAGTGACAATACAGCAGGGTGGGGGGGGTATCACTTTGTAGGCACATCTAAAATTAATTTGATAAACAGTACAGGCAGTGACATGAATCAGTGGTGGACTGATAACCGCCTGTGAGTTGTGCTTGATTTTAATTATGGTGCAGCCGTGTTTCATTACTGACAGAAACAGATGTTCCACACTGGGAACAGATTGGTTTGGGGCGGGAGCTGCGATTAGCCTGGCAGCTGAACAGAGAGCTCGGCATGGTGTGGCGCTCTTCAGCAGCAAGCTGCACTGTGGCAAGTTGAAAATCAGTGGGGATTTCAGCTTTACAGGATTGGTGTGCCATGTCATTTGGGAGCACTGTTTTTGCTGATGATGATGCTTATTTATTACAGTCATTAAATAAATAAAAATACATAAAAGAGGTCTTGGGTACCTGTTTAATGCCATCATTAAGTAAATAAAATGTCTCTCAGTAACTCTTAATTCAGTCATTAAATAAATGAATATTAAAGAGACTCAAGGTACCCGATAGTACAATAAAGAAACAAATAGCCTCTAAGTGCTTGATAATAAATCTCATAAATACATTTATAAAAAGGGTGAAAAACTCTTGTACGACAGTTAATAAAGAGCATGTTAATAAATACCTTCTTGCCATAACAAAGTTAATAATAATTCATTACATTTATATAGCACTTTTCTCAGTACTCAAAGCGCTATCCACACAGGGAAGAACCGAACCCACAATTTTCCACAGTCTCCTTACTGGAAAGCAGGAGCACTACCACTGCGCCACCTGTGATGATAAAGTTAGTTGCATGGGATATCATCAGGTGAAGCTCAAATAAGTAAAACATAAATACAAACATGCAACATATGCACAGCACTAATAGTATTCATCATGCCACAACAGCCCATAAACAACCAGTTTAACCACAAACACCCTTAGGCATATTCACCAGATTATTGTAGGCAAATCTTAAGGTGAAGATGTTAAATCTGTGCATCTCACAGCTTGTGGATCAGCACTTTTATGAAACTGTGGAATCTAGGTCTTAGATGATCACATAGGAAGAGAGATAATAGAGGATGCCTGGGGCGTAATGAGTCAGTCTGCAAAAGCAGAATGAATTCACAGTGATAAGGAATCATTTTAGAAGCTGTGCACACCGTTCTCTGTAACAGTTTCATGTCTTTGGAGGAGAGATCATCATACATTTGAAAATGTCACAACACTACCAAAGATTGACCTTTAGGATATGGCCACTGTTTCCAGTGACAGCTGACAATTCTTTAACTGTCTCAGACAGAGCAATCTCTGGTAAGCTTACCTGCCCATGACAAAGGTAGACTTAGAGTCAAATAAGTCATGGTGCAAGTTCATTTTACACATGCAACAGGCCTTCAGTCATTATGACAGCACACAAATATTAACACATAAAGTATATAATAGGGCTGTTAAATTTACCAAAAAATAAGGTTTGAATTTTGAAATATTTGAAGATAATTAATCTTAGGTTAATGATTCTGGACATAACTTGTATGTCTGTGCATGCTTTTTTAATACTTTTTATTATTGTATTGTATTTTCTTTATCTATATATATATATATACTAGGGGGCTCTGCCCCCTGCTCGCTTCGCTCGCCCACCCCTGGGTTTGATTAACCGGATATACAATTACATCGTGACAAGTCAACGTATAACTGCCTGTGAGTGAATATCATCTCTTTCTCACTAATAAATAAAACAACTTTTTCGAATGTTTGTCCATGCTCTTTCTTCTTCGCTTAGTTGTTGATGTGTAATCTAGAATGTATACAATTATTGTCCTAATAAAATTTATAAGAGATGAGAGCGCAGGAAGTGTGTCTGCCAAAAGCATTCACACGATTGAGGGTAGATGACGTGGTCTTGTTTGAAAATAGTTGTAAGTAGGGTGTGACTTGAAAGAATCTCATGTGAAATGTCTCCGTCTCACGGGACTTCATACCGCACCAACGATTTTTGAATCTTTTAATTCTCACTGGTAACATGAATTAGACGATCTACAAGTCTCCAACTTAAAGTTTAAATCTGAAAAATATATTCGATCTCTTTTCGCTGTTCCATTATTTCACCGAGTAATAATTTCTGTTTGTTTCCGCTAATTCGATCTTTCCTATCCTTTTTTTGAGACTTTCGAATTTTTGTACTTCCATTATCTCTAACCTGTTCTGCATGTGTACTGCTCCAACATTTTTGAATTCTTTACGACGTTCTACTTTGTCATCTACTCTTTTTCCGGCCCCGGGTGTGGACTTGTGGTCTTGCGGGACGTATAAGTGTCTCTCAGAGAAAATCACATCTCCTTCCATGATTTTTTTTATAATATATATATATATATATAATTCTATATATATAATAGAATTCACTAAGACCATGGCAAGCAAGACGCACGCAAGACAGAGCCCCGCCCGCCAACTCTTACCCTACTCCCGCGTCCTGGGATACGCACGACAGAGCCCCGCCCGCCAACTCTAACCCTCCTCCCGTATATTAAGCGTCCCCAACGAAGACTCGCTACACCTTAATGAACAAGTGCTGAAATTTATCCCTACCGACGAAGTGACTTTCACCAGCGTTGACTCCATCGTCACAGACGATCCTGCAGATCAACTTTCATTCCCCGAAGAATTTCTTAACAGTCTTACTCCAACTGGCATGCCTCCACATAAACTCAAAATTTAAATTGGTTCAGTCATCATGCTTCTCAGAAACCTCCTGCCAGCAAAAGGTCTCTGTAATGGCACTAGACTTTCTGTTATCAGCATTCACCGCAATGTACTGGAGTGTAAGACTATTGCAGCTGCTACCTCACAAACTGTCCTTATTCCCCAGATATCCCTGACCCCATCAGATTCAAATGTGCCTTTTACTTTTACACGCAGACAATTTCCTGTTAGATTGGCCTTCGCAATGACAATTAATAAGGCACAGGGACAAACTTTCAAAAAGATATGCCTGTATCTGCCAAAACCAGTTTTCAGTCACGGATAATTGTATGTTGCTCTCTCCAGAGTTCCATCTTTTCATTCACTTACAGTCGTATTCTCATACCCTCCCCATTTGGACAACTGTGTCTTTCAGGAAGTGTTCACCCATCAGTAAATACTTATGCGGCGTATGCTACACCGCGGGTTGGCTAGTATATATATATAGAAACAAGCCGTTCATCTGTGTAGTAAAACATGGGGCCTATAACCATGTGTTATGTCATCCGGTGTCGACAGCTCCACTCCGTTGAGGAGGTTGTTGCTTTGCATTATACACCACTGAAATGTCTGCTTGCACTGTGGTTAAGATTAGGTTGTGGGAGGGTTATCTGGCTCAAGTCAAGTAAACCAAGGGAGGAAAACATGCAATCCAATTGGCTGTTCAACAGAGCTGCTTAATTGTGGAGCTGTGGAGGTCAGCAGCTGGACTCATCTTGACGAAAAACATAAACAAGATGTACAAAGAAAGAATATAATGTATATAAGGCATATCCATCCATCCATTATCCAACCCGCTATATCCTAACTACAGGGTCATGGGGGTCTGCTGGAGCCAATCCTAGCCAAAACAAGGCAGGAAACAAACCCCGGGCAGAGCACCAGCCCACTAGGGACAATTTAGGATCACCAATGCACCTAACTTGCATGTCTTTGGACTGTGGAGGAAACCCACGCAGACACAGGGAGAACATTTAAATTCCATGCAGGGAGGACCCAGGAAGCGAACCCAGGTCTCCTAACTGTGAGGCAGCAGTGCTACCACTGCGCCACTGTGCCACCCTAAGGCATATCTGTTGAGCAGAAATTAATAAATGCCATTACCTTTGTACTATTAAGCTTGTTTTTGAGCTTGATTCACTCAGTATGTGGAAACATTGTAGGAAGTACTTCAAGATAGAGAAGCTTTTACCTGTTGCACCTCTATATGATAAACACCTTTTTCCACCCTCTCAAACGTACGTAGTTTTTAATGTTTGGAAAACATACGGGATTAAATCACTTAGAGATTTGTACATAGATAACGTCTTTGCATCCTATGAACAATTACATTCCAAATGTAACTTTCCATCAATATAATTCTTCCACTACCTCCAAATTAGTAACTTTGCTAAACAAAACCTGCCCAATTTTCCTCACCTCCCACCTATTTCTATTCCAGAAGAGATATTGATCAGTCTTGAGGACTCAGATAGCATTTCTGTAATATATAAAGACATTTTAAAGTCCCTTCCTTTCAAAGATTCCAGAGTACAGTGGGAAAAGAATCTCTTACTTACCATTTCAGTAAAGGAATTTAAGGCAGCCATGCACAGAATTCATTTTAGCTCCATATGCACAAAGTATGCAATTATTCAACTTAAAATCTTATATTGAGCATATCTGTCTCATTTAAAATTGTCCAAAATATTTCCAGGACAAGATCCAACCTGCTAACGTTGCAATCGAGCTCCAGCCTCACTAGTCCACATGTTTTGGCCGTGTACCACATTAACATCATTCTGCACCAAAAACTTTAATTGTCTTTCAGACAGCCTTGGTGTCACAATTCCTCCTAATCCACTAACAGCTGTGTTTGGTGTACTTCCAGATGGGCCTAAAATGGAGAAGGACAAACTGTAATTGCCTTTACTTCATTATTGGCACATAGACTTATCTTGCTCAAGAATCCTAACCCACCTCTTTTAAGTCAGTGGGTAACTGATGTTATATACTATTTGAAATTGGAAAAAATCTAATTCTCACTTAGAGGATCTGTTCAAAATTGTTTTAAAACCTGGCAGGATCTAATCAATAACATTATAGAATTAGCATTTAAATTGGCGAAAAGGATTTTCTTCTCCTTTTTTATCTACTCTTAAAATTTTACTCTGGCTTTTGGCCTTGCTGTCTTTCTCATGGGTGAGGGTTGATTTGAATTTAGTTTTGTCAAGTTTGACTTACTTGTATGGAATGTTACTTGCTTTTAATAAATTCAACAAAATGTTTAAATAAATAAATAAATAAATAATTGAAGCTTGTTTTATTAAAAGTGCATTTTTCTCTGTTAGCGTAAATATAAGAGCAATCAGAATCCCAAACAGCTGCAGAAACAGAACCAACTGTACCGTCATCTTGTTTTCAGTCAAGTACTGACTGGAAGTTCTGTACATCTCAAATCACTTAGCCTGTTTTGTATAGAAGCACTATCCATCATCGCTGTCACTCAGCTGCTTTTCCCTGGGCTGTACCCTACCCTTGCGTCTTATTCCTCCTAGCTGTCCTTGCAGTAGCAAGACACATCACAGTGCAAATGGGACCCACACAACATTGTCATGAGTACAATACAATACAATACAGTTTATTTTTGTATAGCCCAAAATCACACAGGAAGTGCCGCAATGGGCTTTAACAGGCGCTGCCTTTTGACAGCCCCCCAGCCTTGACTCTCTAAGAAGACAAGGAAAAACTCCCAAAAAAAAACCTTGTAGGGAAAAATGGAAGAAAAACCTTGGGAAAGGCAGTTCAAAGAGAGACCCCTTTCCAGGTAGGTTGGGCGTGCAGTGGGTGTCAAAAGAAGGGAGTCAATACAATACAATACACAGAACAGAACAAATCCTTAATACAGTATAAAATAAAAAATTTTTTAGAAGTAAAAAAAAAAATAAAAATTTTAGAAGTACGGAGCAGAATTTAACAGTAGATGATATCACATAATAAGATTTAGATATATTTAGAGTCCTGGAGACCTCACTCATCAAGCGGCCTCCCCCATTTGGCCATTCCACGGCTGAAACAGTGCTGGGCCAGCCAATCCGATGAAAGGACCCCTCTATCCCACGATTCCTGCGATCAGGGATGACTTTACCTTAGGCAGGCAAAGCAACTTGGCAGGTGGGCCGTGGCACCAAGTGCCACATTTGAGTACCGAGAAGAGAAACAGAATAGGTGAGGGTTAGTATCCAATTCTAACTATCATGTTACTTATGTTTTAGTGCTAATGACTAACAAGAGAGATGCACTCTATACAGTTAATCAGCAGCTCTATTCAGGATTTGCTAAACTGAAGTAGTGAGTCTTCAGCCGGGATTTAAAAGCTGAGACCGAAGGGGCATCTCTTATAGTAGCAGGCAAACCATTCCACAGTTTAGGAGCCCTGTAACTAAAAGCTCGACCTCCCATTGTTATTTTATTAATCCTTGGAACCATAAGCAGACCGGCATCTTGAGATCTTAATGTGCGCTCTGATTTGTAAGTCATGATAAGTTCAGACAAGTAAGCCGGACCTTTGCCATTTAATGCTTTATATGTTAAAAGGAGGATTTTGAAATCTTCCCTAAACTTAACCGGGAGCCAGTGTAAGGATTTAAGAACTGGAGTTATGTGTTCGTATTTTCTTGTTCTTGTAATAATTCTTGCAGCCGCATTTTGTATTAACTGGAGGCTGTATAGAGAACAGTTTGAACATCCAGTGAAAACTGCATTGCAGTAGTCAATCCTACTAGCGATAGTAGGATGCCTCATAAAGTAGAGTGCCTCATACTTTGCAGAAGCACCTTTAATAAAAAAGTAAGAATGTTAAAAATAATGTAGCGAAGTGCAGGGCTAGTGTGTTTGTCTTGTAAGGATTTAAACTCCTGCTTTATGACTCGCTACAGTGCCAAGTGTCATCAGGAATTTGGGTCAGTTATTAAGACCACAACTAAGTGAGAATAACTGGCAATGTAAAAGAGAAGGCAAGAGGGAGGCATGTTGAAGTGGTCTTGTTTTATTATTTGTAGATGTCCAACGGGCAGTGGCAGGATACAGTTTATATCTCAGCATTCTGAATAAAAAGCCAGTCTGCATCTGTGGAATCACCCAGGAAAGTGGCTGTACAGTATTATGTCAGGAGTCCAAACAATCTCCCTGTTTTTTCTTTCCTTTACAGATGCTGCAATATTTTAACAAAGATGTGGCCAAATTTTTTTAATTACAACCCATTGTTTTAGGAATTATGTGTCAAAATCAGTAGACACATAAGTTGGAGACTAATTGTAGGACACAGTGTGTTGGCTTACATTAATGAGACTTTTTAAAGTGAGGATTTTAAAGTGTTGTAATAAAAGAAAAATCAATATCAAATAATAATAATACTCAAATAATTATGACAGTTATTTCCCATTTGCTTTCATGGTAAGATCTTAGCTTTAAACGATTGGGGATCTTAAGCTTTAGAATGAATGGGATAGAAATAGATGCAAAATGACACTTTTAGAGCATTTAGAAACATTTACAAAAACTACTCTAAGTATTCTTGTAAATCAGCATGCAGAGCGGTACGATAGAAAAAAAAGAAAACATTTTAAGTGGTCTGGCTGTAAGGTTTACAAATGAAGGCAACAAGCTAACCATTCAAAATTACGAAACTGCTGATTGTAGAAATGAAGTGCAAAACCTGCATTGCACGTCTGGAGTAACTTGATGCCAAATTTAGTGCAGGTAAAAAAAATACCATTCTTTTACAATTGTCACTTTTGCCTTCAAGTAGGACCCTTTTTAAATTAGTTTGAATAATATTCAAATAGTAACAGTCAGTCTGACAGTGTGACGATGCAGGTCCTGCTCCATGCTCCCCTCTCTCTTTTTGGAGCCTCTTGAACCCGACACCGTCGGTAATGTAACCGGATGAACTGGACAATGAGGACACCAAACGAAGCAAGGGGAAGTTGCAAAGTGCAAAAGTTCTTTAATTAAAAACAGTCAAAACCAAAAAGTGTTCAAAACAATAGTGCAGTGTTCCAACAAACAGTCAATAAATAAATAATCCATAAAATCAGGTGAAAATGTGGAGCTTAAAATTAATTCAATAAATAAATAAATCCAATTAAAATGATGTTAAAAACAATGGCTGGAAACGGTCCCCTGTAAAAGCTTGGTACCTTCTTCCTAGGGTTGCCAGACATCCCTTATATACAGGACATGTCCCATATTTGATAATTTTGTCACCTGTCCCGTACTGACCTTTCAGGGACACCCAAATGTCCCGTATTTAGTTCATTTTCAAATTTCGTAATAAAAATATATTTTTACTACCTTCTTATGGTACTTAGTTGTAACTAGTATTTGCTGCTTGTTTGCAACTTGTTCAGTTGCTATGGTTGGCTGAGGACAGTGACACTGGTACTGTTTTGCTCTCCTGCCTGTGCAGTTCTGTATCAGCATTGCAACATACAATGTCAACAAAGTATGTGTTGTTACTACTTGCCATGGCCCCTTTATTTCTAACTGCCTGTATTAAATAATAATAATATTTATCTGTTGTCTGTATTAAATAAATATTTTCAAATGATTTCACTTTTACAGAATTTTTTTAGCTTGTATTAAATACTTTTCTAATAATTTTACTTTTTTTTTCCTCATAACCCATTAAAATCCTTGCTTTATGTTTTTAACTTATGTCTCTACTTTTATATAATATATAGAGGGCATGTATAAATTTATATATATAGTTAATATAGGCTATACCACAGACAGCCCTAGTATATAACATGTGTCACTTAATTCATTGATACTTTCTTTTCAAACCTGCTCAGTATTGTTCAGAATTATGGAGATGTGTAAGTTAAGCAAATATTCTTAATGGTTATTTAAAGGCACTGCTTTAGTACATAATATAAAGAGATTTTGTATACCTGTAAATTATGACTTGAAACTAAATACAAATGTTCTAAGGGACTTTTTGATAGTTACTGATTATACAGTATAAATGGACTACTCCTACTGCTCTTAGAAAATAAATATTCAGTATTAAAAAACTGAAGATACTTATTAACTTAACTGACAAGGTTTTAAAAAGTGTATGATGTTTATTCATTCATTTTTGAACCAGCCTTCTTGTTTTTTTTACTTCTGCAGGCTGTTCATGCTAATTAGTATTAGTCTCATAGAAAGTATTGCTCCGGATGTGACTCTTGCAAATTCATACCATATCTTTTTGTAAAATGGTAGTATTCATCAAATAAATTTCTATGGCATTCATTATCTTTGCTGCTAGCACTTAAAGAGAAAAGTGAGATATTACATTTATTGTATAAATGACCCGGACCTCAGATTTTCCTAATCAAAATCAGTGTCATTCTTTTTATAGAAGGACCTCTTGATTAGTTGTATTCCATGTTTGCCTTTGCCTGCAATTCACAAGAATTTGGCAGTGATTGGTTTTCTCATAAATATTAATGTACATTTGTTTTGCTGTAGGGGTCACACAAGAGTATTAATAAGTCTTTACCATTTGATTAGATGTGATTGCCTTAATTTTGCCAATATCATTTTAAAACAATTTTGAAACAACATTGTATTAACAGAAGGGTCAGTTGATCATTGTGCATTTTTTCTGTAACTAGAGTTGTTCCCTTAATGAAAACACTGCAGGGTTTAAACAAATAACCAGAAAGCTTCAGTTCCAAGCAATCTGCAGAAACAGAAGGCAGTTGTTTGCGTTAAAATGAATTTGCAAGAAGCACATATCAAACGGGAAATGTATGTAGCCCACCATAAATATTCAGAATTAAGAAATGAAAAATTAAAATGGCCAGTTTAGAATAATGACTTAGGTAAAAGTTTATTTGGTTTTTAATGTCCAGTGGACATTTGTATAATCTAGCAACTCATTTTAGTAGTTCAATTTAGAGGTCATATTCCAATTTAGGCAAATTACTTATTTTGGAAGTCTGTTTTAAATTTAAAAGACATAGGCAGCAAAAGATTTCTTTGCTACTTCTGAGAAAGATACCTTACTATTTACACATGTGTACTCAAGCTCAAATGATTTTAGGGAAAACTGCTGAAAGTAGTTAGGCCAAAACTGAAAAGACTGGATATAGCTTTGTGTTGGACTAGCTGGACAGTAACACTGCTTTGTGATTTGATTATAATTTAGAAAAAAAGTAGAAGTAATACTATGAAGTATATTTGAATAGAGCTTTTATAAAAAGGGGACTACCAAATATAAGTGGAGCTTATTTATCGCCAAAGTCATACATTAGCCAATGATTAATAAATCATAAGCTATAGAACTGTACATTCACTGTGGTTTTTCTGGTTTGGACTTATGTACATGTTGAAACGTTGAAATGTTGAAAAAAGTGCCTGGAATATATACTGTATGTCTACTTCTTCAGACTATTTAATATTTAAGTATTGCTTTTTATCTGTTACTGAGGGAATACATTTTAAGTGTACTTGTTACAAATTGCAAATAAAACTTTGGACTTGAAAATTCGTTTTGTTGACCTCATTCTTTTGAAGCTTCTTAGGTAAAGAAAAAGAAAAGGATATTATTTGACAAAAAATTAATTGGTGCTTTACTATAGTGCAGGGCTATTCAATTACAAATTCAGTTGGGCCAGATTGTCAAACCAAGAAGGTTAGCTGGGCCAGTCATTTTAGCGGCAAAGCAGCTCGTAATGACAAATTTTAAAACCAACAAAACAAATTTATTGAAAAACATAAGGTTTATTCGTTGTTTCTCTTTTAACTTTGGTCAGTTTGCAGAGCAAAAGGTGCATACAAAAAGAGCTGAATTAACAGAATCTGAGGTAGCCCCTATTTTTTCCACTTACAAAAGAAAAAATACTGACCTAGGCTACATATCTGACCTATCTGATCACAAAGTGCATAAAACAAAATAGTGCACAGTAGTAGGCTATTAGAAATAACATTGTTTCCTTTTGAAACAAAATAAACAACTTGCACACATTTGACCCAGGAACATCTCAAAGTGCATAAAATAAAAAGTGCACAGTATTCACAACTATAACAACACTGAGGGAACATATTTTAAATCACCATGTGTGATTAGGCATGCCTCTGTTACGCATCCCACATTATACTGATGTATTGTAGGCTACAGTTACCCTGCTGACTTAGTCGGAGAAGTGACATTTTTTGTTTTGAACGAGAGCAGTGACTTTAGGCTCGTAAGTTGTCAATGCAATTCGAAGGCATTGGTGGAGAGTATGGTCAGTCAGGGAGCAACGAGAGTTGCTTTTTATGGAGTTCATGTGTGAAAAACTTGACTCACATGTATATGTTGATCCAAACATACTGAGCATGACGATCGCTACTTTCTTAATGTTAGGGAACTGATGTGCGTTGACATCAGTCCAAAACATTGCAGGCCCGTTAGTGGAAAGTTCCTGTGCCATGGTTACAGATGACTGCATGTCAACAAGTTCGAGTGTGAATTTCCCCTCGTCAATGGAAGGGACCAGTTTCTTAGCTCTGGCGGATAAGTCCCCTTCTATTGCAACAGTGAACGGGTCTCTGACAAAAACGGCCAACTCTGTGGGCAGATCAAGTCCATCCAATTGACCAGCAAAGTTATTTTTCAACATCGCAATGAAATCTGTCATCACATCCGTGATTTGTGCGGGGGATGAGATGCATTTGCGGAGTGTCGGAAAATGCAGCATTCGGCCTATGCTCAAATCATTTGAGAAAAGGTCCAGTTTAACTTGGAATGCGCGCGTCTGTTCCACAAGGTCGATGACAGTTTTGTCTCTGCCTTGTAGTCCCAAATTGAGATCGTTCAGGTGTTTGAATATGTCGCTCAGAAAGCAGGCATCGGCCATGAAGTTGTCGTCCAGTATGCGACTCAAGTGCGTTTCTGCCTTTTTTTGCTTGCTGCCGCGGAGGAAAGTTATGATCTCTTCTCTGAGACCGCAGAAACGCTCCAGTGCTTTGCCTTTGGACAGCCACCTCACGTCATTATGCAAAAGAAGGTCGTGGTGCTCAGCAGACATTTCTGACAGCAGCATGCGGAATAAGCAGTGTTGGAGGCTTGATGTGGAGCGAATAAAATTAATTATAGCCATAACGCTGTCCATTGTCGTTTTGAGCGCCCCGCTTAGTTTTGCGCACAACACCGCCTGATGCACAATGCAGTGTAAGGAGATCAACTGAGGTGCAACAGCGGACCAACGTGCTGCCAAACCATTCACTTTCCCTGTCATGGACGGAGCCCCATCTGTCACAAGCATGCACACACGCTTCATATCCAGACCACTGTCTTTAAAAAAGGCGGAAGTTTTCCCAAAGACTATATCGCCAGTTGTGTGTCCTTCTAACGGCAGTAGGCCGAGCAGCTCCTCTCGGAAGCATTTGCCATCAAAAAAACGGACATATATGCACAACTGAGCAGTATCAGTTTTGTCTATGGACTCATCTACTGCTATAGACATAGTATCAGCTTTCATCAGGTCTCCTAACAGCGTTTCATACACATCTGCAGCAAGAATTTCAACCCTACGAATGTTTGAAGTATCTGACAGGGGTACGTTTTCTATAGCAGATACCACGCTGATTTTAATTTTATCGTCATTTATCACCTCATCCACGACAGCAAGCATACAGTCCTTCACGGTTTCAGAGTCTGTGAATGGCCTTTTCTTTTTTGCCAGTATCCAGGAAACACGAAGGGATGCTGCAGTAGCTGTCTCTTGGGCTGTGAATGACTGCACCATGGTAGTACTGCTCCGGTTGTAAGATGCAATCAAACTCTGCACTTTTGCAGCCCTCTCTTGAGATCCCTCTGGAAAATTGGTGCGAAAAGTGTGGTGTTTCTCAACATGATGCCTCCGCACATTGTAATCTTTAAATACTCCAACGCACTCATTACAAATTAAACACATCGGTTTGGCGTTTGGATGTGGCGGTAAAATAAACAAGTATTTGTCAGTCCAGGCAGGGTTAAACTTACGGTTTTCATTGGCAATTTTACGTTTCAGTGTTGAGAAAGACATATTGATAGTAATCTAAGCTACTACCGGCACGCTCTGCATTGTTTGCGTGTTGCAGGCTACGTAATTTACGTAGAAATGTGCGTTTTTGGCGGGACCATAGACATAATAAATACTTTATATTTATATTAATATACTATATATTTATATTAATATAATATATATATATTTATATTAATATAATATATATATATTTATATTAAATTATATTAAATAACAATTTATGAATAATATATATTAATTTATTATCTATGGGCGGAACCACGGGCTGGGCCACTCGGAGGTTGATTCTGGGCCGCATGTGGCCTGCGGGCCGCCAATTGAATAGCCCTGCTATAGTGTGAATAGCAAGCTGGTGATATATTATGCCCTTAAGTAATAGGGTTAAAAAATCATGCCAAAGCTGCTGCTTATTACTTTAAGAGGTAAAGAAAGGTGTTTATACAATTTTCCAAATAATATAATATTCTGCACCATAGTGTGAGAACCACTTTAAAGCAGACAGATGGCAAAGCATACAATGTACTATGTGGTTTATTTTGTAGAAATGTGACATGTTGGCAATGTGGTTGGAACTGTTGTCTTATAACTCCAATACTAGGTTCTAATTCTTACCAGGATGCTTTTGAGGAATATAACTTAAATTGTTTCTATGTTTAGCGGTGCTGTGTCCAGAACATCAAGTATCTTTCTTTCTTTCTTTCTTTCTTTCTTTCTTTCTTTCTTTCTTTCTTTCTTTCTTTCTTTCTTTCTTTCTTTCTTAACCGCATGTGATCTTCCGGTTTTGTGATCCAGGGTAATTTTTTAAAGAAACTAATACTGTTAATCAACTGAATAGGCAAAGAACCTTTAAATTTTAAAATGTCTAATAATAATACTTTTTTTCTATACTATAAACTCTTTGTCATCCATTATGAGTAAGAAAACCCTTCTTATCACACATCAATAAAAGTTCTTAGAATTAAAACAAGGGGGCTCCGCCCCCTGCTCGCTTCGCTCGCCAACCCCCGGTGTTGGGTAACCTGAAATACATTGATTAATGTATGGTGCTTTCGAAGCGCGTTGTAGGCGCCTGCACCTTCCATACTATGTCGGGTTTGACTATGCTGTGTAGTGTGGACGTGTAGGGTTCTGTACTCTCTTGAGAGGGCTACATACAGTTGTCCATGTGTAAAGTGCTGTAATGTGATTCACATATGTTGTGGAGTCCGGATCTGTGTTTCTGAGCCATGGCTCTTTCTCTTGCGGTGTATAGGCGCATGCGCCCTCCGTACTATCTCGGGTTTGACTATGCTGTGTTTTGTGGATGTTTGGGGACTCCGTACTTTCTCTGGTTTGACTGTGGGGTGGGACGCCGAAGCCTCTTCTGTTTGTGTTTTCTGTGAGTACTTATAGTATTGTATTACTGTAATGTGATTCACATATGCTGTGGAGTCCAGATCTTTGGGGCTTCTGTACTGTCTCGGGTTTTTGCCTGCGGTGCTTTCGAAGCGCGTTGTAGGCGCCTGCACATTCTGTACTATGTCGGGTTTGACTATGCTGTGTAGTGTGGACGTGTAGGGTTCTGTACTCTCTTGAGAGGGCTACATACAGTTGTCCATGTGTAAAGTGCTTAATATTGTATCACTGTAATGTGATTCACATATGTTGTGAAGTCCGGATCTGTGTGGTTTCTGTACTATCTCGTGTTTATGCTTGCGGTGTGTTAGAAGCGCGTGGACCATGCTGTGTAGTGTGGACGTTTAGTTCAGAAGCGCGTTGTAGGCGCCTGCGCCTTTCGTACTTTCCCGCGCCTTCCATACTATCTTTGTGGACCTGTGGGGCCTCCGTAGCCTCTTCCGTTTGACTCTGGGGTGCAGCGCAGATTCCTCTTTTCTGTGTGGCTGTGTCATTAGTCGTTAGCTATGGGCACGTTGTTACTTCATGTCTTATTTACGTTAGTTGAGCTCTTTCGTTTTTGGGCCATGACTCCTTCATTCGCGGTGGATCACACTTCGCTTGCGGTTTATGAGACGCGCGCTGTAGGCGCCTGCGCACTAAGTCTCATGGTCCCATCGCCGTGTACCTGCGTCCATGCCTTCCATTCTCGGTTAGTAATATGGATATTTTGGGAAGTATATGTTTACGCAAGAGCAGCACGGTGGCGCAGTGGTAGCGCTGCTGCCTCACATTAAGGAGACCTGGGTTTGCTTCCCGGGTCCTCCCTGTGTGGAGTTTGCATATTTCCCCCCACAGTCCAAAGACTAAATTGTCCCTAGTGTGTGTGCGCGACCTGTGGTGGGATGGCGCCCTGCCCAGGGTTTGCTTCCTGCCTTGCGCCCTGGGATTTGCTCCAGCAGACCCCTGTGACCTTGTAGTTAGGATATAGCGGGTTGGATGGATGGATGTTTACGCAAGAACTGTAGACGCTAGAAATGATGGACACAAAAGTACAAGATATTGTAGTTGAAAGGAGCTCTGTGGTCATTTTCATACCTTGACCGTACAATGTAGTATAACATTAGGTCAATAGAAAATGAAGAGCTATGAGTTGTTAAGTGCTATTACTTTTCCTTATGTCAGACTTTTTATGTTGTAGGTTACAGGACACCACAAACTATCACTTCAGAATCAGGCACAAGACTATAATGAATTGTCTGTGTAATGTCAGTTTATTACTGATCACAAAGACACACACTAACACACAGGCTATATAAATTTACCAGTCAACCTGGTATGTTTTCAGAATATAGCAGGAAGTCAAATTCCCCAGACTTAAACCACAGCTGAGAAACCAGGGACAGGACTAGAATCTAGGACTCTTGAGCCTAGAAGCAGCTACACTAAGAATTGTGCTGCCATACAGGAGGTGTTGCCACACATACAGTTCATCTAGCCTCTCTGATGTAAAGTATGCTTTCTGAAAATTACTTAAATTGAAGTATAGAGTCACCAGTAAACTGGCAACTAAAAAATTGTCCAAGTATTAGTGAGTATAAGTATGTGGAGTATATGAATGCTCTGTGTGATTGACTAGCATACCCATCCATTGTTCCTTCCTGCCATGTATCAGATGCTTCTAGGATAGACTGTGATATTCATGACTCTGAGCTGTATGAAGCACACACAGAAAATAAGGATTGTTGGGAGAATGTACTGTCTGTGTCAATGTAATGACACAATTCTCCAATTCATGACTGACTTACAGCTTCCTGCAAAGGTTCAGCTCCTCAAACTGTCTTGGTGAACTTCTTGTTTATACGCCATTTTCCTTCCACATCCCAAAGTTGTGCATGCTATGTTGTTAAATCTAAACTGGTTTGGTATGAGTAGCTGTGCTTGAGAGTGCTATTTAATTAAATAGTCCATTGATCAATCTTAATGAATGAATGAGAATGCTGTCAGCATTTACTATGATATACATACATAGAGTGTTGTTCTTTGTAATGGTTTTCACTTCTTTGCAAACTATAGTACAGTATAATTATGCTCGGTGTCAAAGAAGGTATAAAACATAAAGGTTAGTTGCCTCACCTTGAACTGTTGTTTGTACATTAAAGCATTTCTGTGTATTAGCTGGAGAAAGCAACTGTTGGCATGCTTTTTGCCAAAATCATGGGGAGTAGGATGCTTAGAGTGAATTCATTTATCACTGCTCCTTACAACATAAAACATAAATGGAAAACAAAATCATCTTGCTCCTACTTTTCCTACTTTTTTAGTCTCTGTTTGGAATATGTAAGACATGACTGCTATTTCACTTAATACATGATTCAGTATTAGCCTGCAGTGGAGTGGGTGGCGCCTTGTCCAGGTTTTGTTCCTGTTTGTGCCAAATAACTGCTGGAATATGTACCAGGAACCCTGTGACCCTGCATTGGTTAAGCTGGTAGGAAGATAGATGGACTGATGGATGGATGATTCAGCATAGTGAAACTAGATAAAGAAAGTTGTAACTGAATTCTAGTGATTCCTCCCATGCATATATGTTATTTCTGTTAAAGCTTGTCATATCAAGTACTATCTTTGTTTAGGCTTATACTTGTTTTATCACCTGTATAATATTCGACTTTCATATACTTATGCTTATTGAAGTTTGCTTGATGTGCATTAATGTATTAAAAGTGCATGTACTTAAATAACAAGCTTGAAAGTAAAATTGTTACAAAGGAATATTGCCAACTCACACACAAAAAAAGCTTTTTAAGTGTAATCAAACTGATTTAAGACATTTGAAGCTTTTGTTATTTTTCCTGTTAGCCACCAGACAAGACCAAATCTACTATCAGTGAGATGACATCACAATTTCTTTTCTTTTCAGTCTTGTCTTTGTCTTCTGGATATATTTTCTTATTTAATTAAAGATATCCATAAAAATTTAAAAGAAGGTCTCTAGTGATAAATCTAAATTAAAGCAGATTATAAAAAATACAAAAGTTAATATGATTGGTCTTGTGTAATTAAAAGAAATCTTCCTCTTTCACCATATCTGATTGAAAAAGAGGTCTGGTCTCATTCTGGTAATGGAATTAAAACAGATTTTATTCTCTTGATGCCTATTTGTTACTCAGTGGATTAAATTAATTGCAGAGTTTTCAAAGACTTGCTGTCTTTGGTTTAGTCATATGGTTTGTGATACCCCTTATTTAAAGAATAAATAAAACTAGAATAAACTTAATATTATGTAAAATATTATTTTTGAATATTCATCTACTTTCACTTCAAGGTAAATCCAGTATGAGCAATCCCCCTTGGTCTCACCAAGATGCAGATATTGTTCACACTAATTGAGTTAATCCCACCCTGAATTCATTTTATTGTAATCCAACCTCAGATAATCTAATTGTACTACCAATTGTAGAGGTTTACTTTAAACACTTCCATAATAAAACTGTACAGTAATAGTGATTTCAAACCTTCTCGTGCTAGGATCAACCAGACAGATGGTACCACAAAATGAAAGACCAGAAAGGTAAATTCAGAAGCATTTTTTACTCTGACATTAACCTAGTCTAACTGCCATCTTTGTTACATATGGCAATAAACTCAAATATCAAGCCAAAAAGCTTGATACAGCGCTACTTGTATTTATTTGCACACATTGTTTAATGCTGTATTGTTTTTCTGTACTCAGTAGATTACTTAGAGAGTGCTGTGGCAGTGTAGTGGCTATAGCACTGCTGCTTTACTGCTTTAGAATTTTTAATTCTGTAAGAATTCTGTAAGAACTCTGTAAGAATTCTGTAATTTAATAATGTAAGAGTGTGAGAATGAACCATCATTCATAGTGCATTAAGAATTGTTTCATTTTGATTGCTTTGTTTTAGTTTAGTATTGTGTATCATTTTGCATTGTGTTTTGTAAGTAGTTTTCATGTTACATTTTGTTTCTTTTTCTGTATTGTATGTGCAGCTGCATTTATTCAAAATTACCAAAATTCTGCAGCTTTAGTTTGCTTCCTGGGTTTCAGCAATTGCTTGACGTGTTGAAATGATTCCACACATAAAATATCTTCATTTTTAAAAGGTGTAGTAAAAATTCAAAGTAAAATAGTTCACACAAATAATAGAGAAAAAAACTGATATAGCAAAAAAGTTTGGTTTAAAGCTTATATATCTTGTTTCATTCTTTAAGTTTGCTTGTACAGCTGAATCATTTCTAAAAGTTCAGAAAACTCTATGCATATCTGATTTGCAAACTGCAAAATGGGTCTTTCAGTCCATGCTAGCCATGAGACTAATTCCAAACACACACTGACACACTGTACTTCAGATATAGCAAGAACATTCTATGTCATGTTAACTTACAGGGGGTAAAAGACTTTACCATATTCTAATAGCTATTCTTATATAGGAGTTAAGCAAACACTATATGGATTTAACTTTAAGCATTAACTTTCTAAGATTGGCTCTTACAGTATGTTTTCATAGTACATTTTACATTGTTTTTGAAACTTGTTTTATATTATGCTGATTTTATTTGCAGGTAATACAGTTATTAGCAGTGCTGCCTCCTGGAGACAGTGTCCTTGGTTCAAATCCATAACTTATCACTATAAACAGAGAGTGTGCAGCTTCTCCACAGTTCATCATTAATTTTAAGAATCAGAATCACTTTTATTCACCAGTACTTAATGAACAAGTATTTAATTTGGGAGTTTTGGAACTGCTTATATCAGAAAATAACATCACATACAAATAACATAAATAACATAAGTTAGAGAGTATTCATTAAAACAGTTGCGGAGTAGTACAATTATGAAGATGATGTGCAAATGAAAGTATGTGGCATGTGCAGAGTGTATATACACACACAAATACATATGCTTACACACACACATACACCGTCATATATGAAAGAACACAAACATAAGCAAGGAAGACAGACTAAATTACTGGTTTGTGAGGGCAAGTATTTGGAGCAAGTGATCACCTGGGAGAGATGAGTCAGTGGGAATCCTTTTGAGATGGCTTATGATACGATGTACATGTTGGTTTACAAAGATGGAGGAGCATGGTCAAATATTTTCTCAGCAGACATCAGAACATGTTGTATCTATCTATCTATCTATCTATCTATCTATCTATCTATCTATCTATCTATCTATCTATCTATCTATCTATCTATCTATCTATCTATCTATCTATCTATCTATCTATCTATCTATCTATCTATCTATCTATCTATCTATCTATCTATCTATCTATCTATCTATTAGTGTATATAAAGTACATCAGCTGCTTAGCCTTCTTAGTGATGGAAGTCCTGTGAATGTCCCGGCTGAAAGGGTTGTGCCCAAAAAATTATTCCATTATATTGACTTTAGAATAATTAATTTCTAGAAGAAGAGGCTGTAACTGCTGTTGGGAAAGTCGATTACCATTTCCACTGTCTTAATGGTGTTGAGTATCAAGTTATTTGTCGCATACTAAGACAAAAGATGAGTCACCATTTTTCTACATGCTGTTTTTCTCCAGCCCTCTGGAGTTTTTTTGTTTTGTTTTTTCTGTCCTCCCGGTCATCATACCTTACTTTATTCTTTGTTATTTAGTTTTGCCTAATCTTATTTTTATTTTTACATTTTCATTTTTTTATAAACTTTTCTTTCTTCATCTTGTGAAGCACTTTGAGCTACATCATTTGTGTGAAAATGTGCTTTATAAATATATTTTGGTGTTCATTGATGTTCATGTCCATTAGTAATTACCTTGTACATGTTACTTTTGGCCTCCATATTTAATAAATATAAAATCCTTTTCCATTGCTATGCTGATGACACACAAATCTGTCTTCTCATTGAATCACAAACCATCAATTCATTGCATTGTCTATTTGATTGCTTTCAAGATATTAAAATTTGGATGAGCTTAAATTTTCTTATTTTAAATGAAGATTAAACTGTAATGGTTATGTTTGGACAACCCCATGTCCTGGATGACCCAATTACTTTCCTTGGTCCTTTAGCTAGGCTCAATAGATAATCTGCTAATAATTGTGGTGTAATATCTGACAGTTTTTCCAAGTTCGATAAGCAGATAAATTCTTTTATTAAAAATAGTTTATTTCTGCTAATGGTTTTAGCCAAAGTTGAGCCCTATCTTTCTTTTAATAATTTCAAAAAGTAATTCATGCTTTTATCTGCCATTTAAACTATTACAATTTCCTGTACATGGGTGTGTATCAATTGTCTCTTCAATAGCTTCAGTTGTTCCAAAATGCTGCTGCTTGTCTTTTGATTGGGAGAAGAAAGTATGATCATATATTGCCTATTTTAGCCTCACTCCATTGGCTTCCAATAAAATTTGAAAGTAATTTTAAACATTTAGTTTAATGCTTTGAATGGGTTAGTGCCATTGTATCTTGCATAGATTTTTCATGTTCATAATGCCATTTGAGCCCTTAGGTCAGCCAACCTGAGTTTACTGTCTTAACTGTGTTACTACCCTTATTCTGGTTTTCTGTCTGCATGTAAATGCATTGATTGTTATAAATTACAATAGCTTTTTTGGGAATGTATACCTCTTCACAGATGCTTATATAAAATGTTACAGTGTCTGTCAGCTCACAAATGTTATGACAAGCATCTTTAAAGACATCCCCATCGGTACAATTCAAACAGTCTTGCAATTATTTGGCTGCTTCAGCAGGCCATGAACTTACAGATTCTCTCAGTGGGTCACTCAGTTTGCTTTTGCTTTTGCTTATAAGTAGGTAACACCTGAAGCATTCAGGTCAGGTCAGTTTGGGGAGCATGGACTGGTTTAGTGCATTGCCGTGCCCAGCACACGACGAAACAGCTCGGGATCCTGGTTGGCAACAAGGCAGACACATTGTCCAGTCCCACACTCTGGAAATGACCATCTATCTGCTGCAGGCAGGTGTTACGTAGACCTCCCTTTGGCCTGGTCCAGCCACTCAGGCCCTCGACATGAGGATCCTGTGAGCCGGATCACACCACATGGCCATAGTGCCATATGTGACACTCTTTCACAGTGCACATAATGTTCCTATTTTGGGACTCTATGAGCAACCACTCATTCATCACGAAGTCAAACCAGCAGTACCAAAGATTCTCCGAAGATACACATTACCGAAGGAGTTCAGTCTTCGTCTCAGGTCACTGGATAGAGTCCGTGTTTCACAACCATATAGCAAGACTAAAGACTTGGACCTTCGTCCTTTTGCATAGATATCAGGAGCGCCACACACCTTTTTCCAGCAACATCATGAGCCCCCATGCTCTTCCAGTCCGTCTATTGACTTCATAGGATAAACCACCAGAGGCATGAATGTCACTGCTGAGGTAAGCAAACCTCTCGACAAGGTCGACACTCCCTCCGCAGACAGAGACACTGCTGATAGCCGTGCCCAAGAGGTTATTAAAGGCCTAGATCTGGTTTTGAACCTGGATACTCACAAGCCTAGACACTCAGACTCCTCGCTCAGTCTCTCGAGAGCCCTGATCAAAGCCTCCATTGACTCTGTGAAGATCACAGCATCGTCAGCAAAGTCAAGATCATTGAGTCTTTCTTCACCAACAGATGCCCCACAGCCACTGGACACAACGATTCTGCCCAACACCTAGTCCATGCACACACTGAACAGAGTAGAAGCAAGAACACACCCCTGACAAACCCCAGAATCAACTGGGAAAAACACAAAGATTCTGCCTCCACTCTGCACAGCACTCACAGTACCTGTGTTCAGGTTGGACATGATGTCCAACAATTTTGATGAGATCCCATGAAGTCTCAGGATGTCCCACAGGGCAGTGTTCAACTCAGTTGACTGTATCATTGCATGCTCAGAGTTAATCAGAAAGGCACAAGGTGAAGCCTGATATGTGTCCTGTACAGGGCATTATATGTGTGCTTTGGGTACTCACATTGTTATCCAAAAGACATTCAGGTTAGGTTCATGGACTACTCTAAATTGTCCTTGTGTGATAGAAGTTATAGTTGTAGTAGTTACAGAAGCAATAATGTGGACACTGTGTGTGGATTCTGCAGTCTGTGACTAATTCTAGTTCAGATTTTCTCAGCATATTGTTTTGAAACATGTACCCAAACAGTTAAAAATCTCTTGAACTTTCACGGTAAAATAGATGGCTGTTTGAGACCATAATGAAGAATAGTTCAGAAGCTTTGCCAATAAGTTATAATGTCGGAAAACCTTTTAATCTTTAAATGTGCAGATATTAAAATGATGAGGTTGTTTTTAGTGTAATGCACTGTAAATATGAGTACATATTTGGTAAGCCTGTGCTATGGAGCAACGCTTATACAATTTCTTTCCCCTTATTTTCATTTTTAGATTAGAGATTTTTTGCTTTTTACTTCTTTTGTGGTTGACTTACCGCAAGCAGCAAGAGAAGTGAGTTTCTGTACAGGTGTCTTGTGTGTGCATGCCTCTTCCACCATTTGACTAACTTGTGCTGGTGATGCAGGAGTGGCTGATGGATGAGCAAAAGGGGAAAATATAAGAAACTAGCCAACCCGCGCCGTAACATACGCCGCATAATTATGTATTGATGGGTGAACACTTGCTGAACGACACAGTTGTCCAAATGGGGTGGGTTTGTGGATACCACTGTGAGTGAATGAAAAGATGGACCTCTGGAGAGAGCAATGTACAATTGTCCGTGACTGAAAGCGGGATCGTCTGTGACGATGGAGGCCACGCTGGTGAAAGTTACTTCGTCGGTAGGGATAAGTTTCAGCACTTGTTCATTAAGGTGTAGCGAGTCTTCCTTGTTGACGCTTAATATAGCTTGCGTACTGAGTTGTTCCGGAGTCACAGTTGAGAAACACTTTTTTAATGTCTTTTAAGCACAGGGAAAAAAATTAACATGTGAAACATCCGTAATGTAATAAGCCACCAAGAAAAGTAACATTGTAACAATGCACGCTACAATCCGATTGCTGTAAACAGAAGTGAAAACAAAATCGAGGCCAGTGCATTCTTTAACTGCCTTGTAGCGCAATGGTAATGCTGCTGTTTTGCAGTAAGGAGACTGTGGAAGATTTTGGGTTCGCTTCCCGGTTTCTCCCTGTGTGGATAGCGCTTTGAATACTGAAAACACCGGTATACCAATGTAATGAAGTATTATTATTCTTATGCATCCAGCGCTCTCTCTCTCGTGCACCTGTATGCGTGTGTGTGTCACTCGCTCTCTCTCTCGCTCGCTGCACGTGTTCCTACAGGCATACCAGTAAGTGAATGAAAAGATGGAACTCTGGAGAGAGCAACATACAACTGTCCGTGACTGAAAACTGGTTTTGGCAGATACATTCACATCTTTCTGAAAGTTTGGCCCTGTGCCTTATTAATTGTCATTGCAAAGGCAAATCTAACAGGACATTGTCTTTGCACGCGCAGGCTCTCTCTCAGCAGCACGCCAGCTCCCTCCCCCTCTGTCTCTCAGAAGCAAGTGAGCCCTCTCTCTCTCTGTAACATTGCAGCAGTTGTATAAACACTTTTTTTTTTAATGAGTTTTAAGCACAGGGGGGAAAAAACCCAGGCTCCCTGCATGCGCAGGCTCTCTGTCTCTCTCTCAGCAGCACGGTAGCCTCCCCAGCACCCCCCTTCTCTCTCTCAGCATCACGGGAGCCCCCTCCCCCTCTGTCTCTCAGAAGCAGGCGAGCCCTCTCTCTCTCTCTAACATTGCAGCAGTTGTATAAACACTTTTTTTTTAATGAGTTTTAAGCACAGGGGGAAAAAAAGGAACATTTGAACAAATCCGAACTTTATGTAAAAGCCAACCAAGATAGTAACATTGCAGGAGTTCACCATTTTTAATCAGGCGACTGACAGTAGTGGAGTCAGGCACAGAGAAGGTCAGCTGCTGAGAAAGCGTCTCGACTGTTGCAGGGCGGTGAAGCAGGTGAGACGCTAATGAAAAAGAGGCACAGGGCTTATTGGTTTTTAAAGACTGCTTCCTTCATTGTGTTTTAACCTCAGTTTTAAAGGATTGCGCGGCTCTCTCTGTCGCGCTGCCTGTGTGTGCGCGGTTCTCTCTCTTGGGCTGCTTGTGTGTGCCTCTGTCTCTCTCTGGCACTGCCTCTGTGTGAACCAAGGTTCCACTGAGGTTGACTAATGAAAAGTCAACGTGGCTCAGAGCTGCATGTGGACTGTGGCACAGACAAACAGAAATGACGGCATGTTTTCCCAGGCGTCGCGTCCGAGTTGGTTGGCGTGGCTCTGATTTTTTCGTCGTATCCAATGGTCTAAGAGTTGGTGGGCGTGGTTCCTTCCTGCGTGCGCCATTGGCGTCTTACTTGTCGACGGTTTAGTGAATCCACGCCCCTTCCGGCGTGCTTTCCATGGGTGGCTACTTGTCTCCCGGCTTAGTGAATTATATATATAGATTTACAAGTTGAAGTGACTCCTCTCTTGGTAAATTTGAAACAATAAACTAATCTGAAATTGAAGTCACACAGAGTGTGTCTCTTTTTTAAGAGAGAAGAATTTACTAAATTGCAAATGTGTTTCAAAGTGAAATTTTGAAATTTCAAATATTTGTACAGCACGCTGTATTCCTTGTACTGTGTCTCTCCGGAAAATCCTTGGGTACCGTTGGTTTGACTTTGTGTCCAAAATAGCGGTTGCTCATGGAGTCCCGAATGAGGCACATTTTTTTTTTTGTTCTTTATTTCGTCTTATACGATTTCTCGTATTAGAAATTTGTTAGGGCGGCACGGTGGCGCAGTGGGTAGCGCTGCTGCCTCGCAGTTAGGAGATCCGGGTTTGCTTCCCGGGTCCTCCCTGCGTGGAGTTTGCATGTTCTCCCCGTGTCTGCGTGGGTTTCCTCCGGGCGCTCCGGTTTCCTCCCACAGTCCAAAGACATGCTGGTTAGGTGGATTGGCGATTCTAAATTGGCCCTAGTGTGTGCTTGGTGTGTGGGTGTGTTTGTGTGTGTCCTGCGGTGGGTTGGCACCCTGCCCTGGATTGGTTCCTGCCTTGTGCCCTGTGTTGGCTGGGATTGGCTCCAGCAGACCCCCGTGACCCTGTGTTCGGATTCAGCGGGTTGGATAATGGATGGATGGATGGAAATTTGTTAGTTTTTGCATACCCCTTGGAGTTAGAGCGCAGGGTCAGCCATTGTACAGCACCCCTGGAGCAATTACAGGTTAAGGGTCTTGCTCAAGGGCCCAGCAGAGTAGGATCTCTTTTGGCAGTGACAGGGATTCGAACTGGCAACCTTCAGGATACCAGCGCAGATCCTTAGCCTCAGAGCCACCACTCCACCCCTAACCTGCATTGTGAGGGAGTGTCAGTTACAGCACTACGGCCATGTGGCGCGTTTCCCCGAGAGTGATCCAGTTTATGAGATTCTCATTGTTGGGGACCCGAGTGGCTGGACCAGGCCAAGGGGTCACCCACGTAACATCTGGCTGCGTCAGATAGAAGGTCATTTCCGGAGGGTGGGACTGGACCGCGTGTCTGCCTGGGGGGTTGCAAACTGAGATCCCGAGTTGTTTCGTTGCGTAGTGGGTGCAGCAACACACTGTACCAGTGCATGCTCCCCAACTTGACTTCACTTGACGCTGTATTCAACATAGTGCAGTGAGAATGGAACTTTCATGACAAGTTTCCTTGAATAATAATAATTGTGCCAAATTTCAATAAAATTAGTCCAATGGGAGGTGAGTTGTTTCATGCAGACTGAGCGATGGAAATAGAGACAGATGATTGCAGTGGGTACTTTTTACAGCATATTCAAACAAACATAAAAATGGCTAATTAAAATGACAGCTCTCTAGCTTCATTAATTTGTATTTTGTTATGGTGCATAGGAATCTGCTTAGTATGATGAATACTCATGAGATATGTTACATTCTAAGATTATATTATTTATTGTCTTTAAGCACCATACTCTAGCTAAAGATGCCTCTCACTATTCAGTGCTGTTATGGAATAATATAATGATTTTTACCCCTAAAGGTACTAAAATAAAGTAAAGCTAAACCTTAAGTAATATTGGCAGGGACTCTAGAAAAAAAAAAGTGATTTCATTATATTGGTGTTTGGCTGCCACTAATCTCCTTTTTAGTCTTAACTTCATTTTATTTTACTTTAAATACTTCCACTTGTGGAATCATATGGCTTACACTTTTGTAATGACAATCAAATCTTGGCACAAATCAATGTTTCAAGCACAGAGGAACATTTTGCTTCTATTTGTGAAAAATGCCTGCAGTCATTGTAGTTATGCACGAAGTTGGTTGACGAAACAAGTTAATCACTATTTCTGTTTTTTTTTTCCTTTTGAAAGGCAAGTATGAACTAAGTAAAGTGGTCTACTGGAGTACTCAAGTGATAATTATACTCATGAACGGTCTACCTGTCTCTACTGGTGTCTGCCAAGGGCCATCAGAACCTTCAGCCTAGTGGGATGACCCCACCATCAACAATGTGGATGATCAATTTCTTGACATTGTTCAGGCTTTGTTTATGCACTTCATGATGGTAGTGATGTCATTGCCATTCAGTTCTCCAAGTCTCTGAGAATGTGCCTCTATTTAAGTCTCCTATAAGTCTTTTATTTTCTATGAATGGTGATCTCTGCTCGTCCTACATCACCAAAGCAGTGAGTGTTACTTGAACTGTTAATAGTAAATGATCACATATGAGTGAAAGTGTGAGTGTTTGCGTGACTAGATCCTGAGGGTTGTTCAGTACATTTCACTCAGTGCTGCTGGAACAGGTAGTGACCCCTTATGATTTTTAATTGAATTAAATGAGTCTAAAAAGGTAATGTTGTGTTGATTGATTTAACGATTATACATGCTCAATGACTGCATATGTTGTGGGTTGTAGTGTCTCAGTATGCAGATGGAGTTGATTTCACGTTCATCATTTGTAATGGACTTGGGCTCCTATTGCTTCTGCTGACCCATTTACCATTGCTGAAGAGATTTATTTTTGGAATCTGGGAGAACTTCATCAAATTTCCAAATGAGAAAGATATATACACCTCAGATCAGACTTTAATAAGAATATTTCTACCTATATGTAGAAAGAAAGATCATCCTTGACTCCAAACACAGAAAAATTATGGGAATTAAGAAAATACATGAATTTCTCAATTTAGGGGTAGAGTGATCCTAATAGTATCAGGTTTAAGGCAGGGAGCAATCCTAGAAGTGACACCAGCTCATTGCAGAGCACACTATGACATGCTTCCTGTTCCTTAAACATACATGTATGTTGTTAAACAGTTTAACAAGCATGTTATTTGAATGTAAAGAGAAAGCAGAGTGCTAAGAAAAAAAGTCAAGGAGACAAGAGGCAAACATACACACTGCACAATTACCCAGGCTGGGAACAGAACCTCCCTAGAGATGTGAAACCATTGAGGCACCTCACCAACTAAAAAAGTTTATTGTTAATTAAATTGAAAGTTTCCTCCAGTGACAACACCTTCCATCCCATACTTGGCTATTGCATGCTAGAGAATCCTGCTGCTCTGTGTTTCACACATTGCTTGGCAGTGTTCAGTTTTCACCTGCTTGGCAGAGACAAGGTGACCCTCAGATGAAAGGAAAGGGAATGGTGCCAGAGCTTGTGCTTGAGTGTTCCAAGATCGTCAACAGATGTAGGTTGCATGCATGCATTTGTGAAATCAGCGCTACCACCTGCCAGCATCACCCCACAGGTGCAGTAGTTTGGCATTGCTTTCCAGTGGAGAAAAAGTAGAAAAACATTTGAAAGAGAGAAAGAAAGAGATTTGTTAGTTTGGTTTTAGGCCCACCAGTGTTCCCTTTAGGTAAAGCATGTCTCAAGGGCATGTAAAACACTCATCTTCAGATTTTGTTTTTTGTTTTGTTTTATAGAGCATCTTTCATAGTAAAGGCCCCCTGTGCAGGATCAGTTTCTATGCTATAGCTGATAGCCTTTTCTTATGACCTGGAACTGGATTAAGTAGCTTTGCTAATTGATGAGTGGTTGGGTGAATGGGTTTGGAAAAGGGATGACAGGTTTTTCAAAGAGAACAAAACACTTTAAAGAGAAATATATTTAGGTTAGTAGAGGCACAAACTGATTTTATTACATTCAAACAAGGAATCCTTAATTAGCAATATAATACCATCAATCTACCAGGCTTTAGTTTCCATACCACATTTCATTGTGAGTAGGAGCACATTGTGTTTTATAGAGTAGTTAATATTATTCCATGGTAGAAACAGTCAATGAATAATAACTCAGAGTCAAGCAATACGTCTTTGTCTGCCATGTAAAAAGAAAATATTGGCTACTTTTACGCCAGGGTGACATCTTTCATTAGGTTAATTACAACAGTGCCACTACAGTGAGCCCACATAACATCACATCAGGTTAGCCCTTGAAATTAAGAGAAACCGTTAACACATAAAGTATCCATTATAAGCAGATATCAGCAGTCTGCATGTTAGAAAATATATTACAAACTTTTTTAACATAATATAAAACATTGGAAAATGCTGTTCTTTTTATAAGCTTTCAGCACAGTTAACAAAATGTTTATAAACTGTTAATATTTGGTTTATAATGATCACTAAACTGAAGTGTGACTGGGGCAGCATGTGAACTGGCAGCTCAGGGCTATGACAGAAATGAAAGTCTGTGAAATTTGGATGTGGATAAAGATGGCTCAGCTTCTGCTTTTCAGTGCTTTAGATGAACATTTATTCTTCTCTGCTATATAGAGTTTAAAACTACATTTTAAGCAGTATAATGGTGAAAATATGTATACCGTATAAGTTTAACAGTTTAGACAGTTGTTCATCTTATAGTGTGTTTTACTGAATTCTTATGTGTAAAACTAAAGTACTTCATGACAATATTAAATATTAAAGGTGCTCTATAAAACAAAGTTTAAGGAAGACTGATTAGTATTGAAAGCCCAGGAAATGTGGGACGCCAAGTGCTTACATTCTGCATAGACTATGAAAATCATTGTGAGCAGATGTATTCTTCTGTTTCGGGCCATCTCAGCTAATTCTAAAAAGTAATTTTCTTTATTTCAGTAATTACAGTGCCCTGGTTGGAGTCTGGATCTATGGCTTTTTCGTCATGGTTCTACTTGCCCTGGACTTCCTCTACTACTCTGCCATGAACTATGAACTTTGCAGATTTTATTTGGCCAAATGGGGATTTCGTGGTCAATGGCTTCAGCAAGGACAGAGCCAATGGAACAGTCCCCTGGAAGGTGGGGGTCCACAACCTCCCCAGCCTCCTCCTATCCCACAGGCCATGCACAATTTGAAGCCGGAGACACAGACCTCAGCCTTGATGTCTTTCCAGAGCTCCACAGCTTGGTAAGCAGAAATTTTAAACCTCTTTTTTAGTGTTTTTATTTAAAGTATCAGAGAAGGAAAAGTGAGGTGGCAATGATCCATGTTGGCTTCTGCATCTGATACACATTAGGTGATCTATGATTCCAAATAATAACAAAATAGCGAGTCATTGGGCAGGAATTTTCTAAAGATCAGCTATTGCTCCAAGGAAATTTAAACTATAGACATTCTTAAATATCCTTTTTTTATTTATAAACCAGATATTTATAGTAAGAATACATTGTTTTGTTTTTAAAAAGATGCTTGAAGAAAGCCCTCTCAGTAAACCCAGACACCACAAACTCCTGTAATAAACTATTTGGTCCCCTTCCATGATGCAACCAGTATCACAGCACGTGATGCCTTACCAGCAGACCCGCAAGCAGTCTTTACTGATGGACCATTGAATTGTTAACATATAGTCATCTACTTGACATTTTACCAAAACTACATTAGATACTGTGGAGGTTGGCCCGGACACAGACAGGCAGACACGTTCATGTCACCCAACACATGTTTATCATTTTTTAAAGTGCTCACAAACCCCAAAGACCCCAAGTCCTGGCCACACAACACAATGCCTTTTCTCTCTTCAGGCCGCCTCCTTGCCTTCCTTCCGACGTCGTCCTACTTCCACCCGACTCTTGTCTCTGTCTGAAGGGAGGCAGCCCCTTTTATACACACCCGGATGTGCTCCAGGTGCTCCCCGGCAATCTTCCACCGGCACTCCCCAGTGTGGTGTAAGTGCCGGCTGCGCACCCCGGGTGTCCCCTCTTTTCTTCCCCCCAACACTTCTGGGTATGGCGGAAGCGCTGGGGTCCAGGGTCCCTTGGCATTGGGGCGCCCCCTGGTGGTGACCACGGGCCCCTACAGGGTTGGTCCCCAACATAACCAGGGTGGTCGCCCTCTCGTGGTCTGAAGGAAGCGCAAGCCCTCCTCCGGTCCTCCTGGGCGTCCCGGCCGGGTCGCCACCCCAGCCATCTCTGAAAATACCGATTAGTTTGCTCTACCCCTACAATGTCCCTGCCTCTCAGGAGCTAAGATCCTTGTACAGCTTAACATGTTCTCTCTCACACATGCTGTATGTGTTCTGTATAGATGCTATTTTTGTATTTTAGTTAATTTTGTACTCGTGTACTACTTTGCTGCTTCTGCCACACATGTGTTGAAATGGTAGTGCTATTGCTTCACAGTAAGAAGATCTTGGGTTCATGTCCTGAGTCCCCTCTGTCTGGTAGTGCTTTGAGTAGTGAGAAAAGCTCACTATAAATGTAATGAATTATTATTATTATTAGGACTACCAACAAGTATTTTTAGTTGGACTGTGAAGTTCAGTGACAATAAATGGAAGTAAACTGAATTAATTTGAATTTGAATGTTAATAGACATTTAACATGATTATCACTAAGCACTTCAACACTGCAGGATTTACTTTGAGTGCTGCATAGCACTGGTGTTTGTCTAACTGTCAGGAGAGAGCCTGTAATGGTAGTAGTGCATGTGCTAGAGGGAGCACTCTCTGTAATAGTGTGGTCCTATTCCTGTGACATCTCGAGTGCAACAGGGACTCCCATACCTTTACCACGAGCTTCAAGATTTCCTGTCTTATTATTGGTTTAGTGTATTGATTTACTAATTACATTCTGCTCTTAGGACTAAACGTCAGTATTCTAATCAGTTTTAAATATGACATTCTTCTGATGTTGCAACATTGAAATATTTCTTTCTATTATATGGTGGATTAGAAAGAATTAATAAAAATGAAAGAGTTTTCTTCAAGTAAGATCAATCAAGACTTAAACATGCAGTCTCAACAGACTTTCAAACAATGGAACCTAAAGCATGTTTTTCTGTTTTCTGCGTCTTTCCTTCTGCTGTGCAAAGGAGACATTCTGTAGCAGTACAGGTTGTGGTTGTATAAAAACAGCAATTTATGCGAAATAGTATGGCTTTTTTGACCAGAACTGCTCAAACATGTTGTGTTTAAGATGTTAGCAACCAAGAAACTCAATTGAAACTTCATCAGATTTTTAAAAAATACTGTTATATACAGTAAAACAAGATGATTTAAACAAGATCATTCTTTAAATTTACCATTTTAGTAACATTGAAATGTATATGAAATTTTGCAGCTGAGTTTGTTTTAGCTGTCATCTGAAATTGACAGAAGGAAGACATTTTTGCAACATTTGCTTAAATCACAGAGCAAATCAAAAAAAGATATACACTAAAACTCTGAACTACATAGTAAAAATAAAACATTTCCTAATGCAGGCTACACATTAATGCTAATTTAAGCAATGCATTTGCGGCTTCATTTGCTTTAAAGGTTTTGGAAGAAAAAAGAACTGTAATACCAAATGTCTACACTCGTGTCCAGTGCTTCAAGAGAGAGATTAACAAACAGATATTTGCTTATTTATTATATTTATTTATTATTTTAATACATATTACATTTCTAATATTTAAAAAATACAATTTTTATTTATTTTATGTGTAATGCATTGTGCTTTTACAGGTTGCTTGTGTAATTAGATCTGTGTTGCATATGTAGAGACCAAAATTTATTTTGTCACTTTGGCATCTCTCCCATTATTTATCAGAGGAATTCCAAAAGACATGTCATCAAATGAAATATTGGATCATGTACAAACCTCTTTAGGATTTAACCAGTGTCCTATAAAATCCCAAAGATAAACTTTGATTGTGGAGCTGCCCAAGAAGCCAGCAACTTAGCAATGCAAATATTTCCTACCCACAAAAAGTCTTCTTTATTTAATAAAAAGCCTTTATTAGCATATAAAACTAAAATGCAGTTTTTAACAGTTCTATTCTCTGTATTTCTTCTTCACACCATGAAAGACAAACCTTAAACTAGGTTGCAATTTAAAATATATCTGAAGTGATATACTGTATTGTATTGAATATCTGCACATACCAAGATTGTAATTTTACAGTTCAAGAAATGTTCCTGTTTATTGTGCAAGTCTGTCATAATTATACATTTTTTACATACAACATATTGAATATGAATATGGTATATACTGAGATTCTTACCATAATCCATACCCTTCTATACTATTGCTGATACATTTAATATAATTAATTTACTAGCTGAAGTTCCTAACTCTTCTCAGCTATGTTTGTAGGATGCTTTAAGGAAATAAAGCAAATGGTTATGTGTTTTGACCCTGTTTTTATTGCTAGCTGTCCCACACATCATCCACTCTGTGTCTCTTTCAATGTATCTGCTCTTGTTAGTCGAGAATGTGTAGTTTTGGGGCCTAATTGGATTCCAGAATTCAATTCAATTATTTTTTAGTCTGGCTTCAGTCTGTTTCACTTGCTCTAAGCCAGCAAGTGGCACTGGTGTGCAATCAGTAGCATACAGAAAGATAAAAAAAAGACACTGGGACCCCCAGTGTCAAAATTTTCGATTCCAAAGTAGTCTGTCTTGTCTGTCTTAGGATTGTAAAGTGACAGAAAGACAGACAGACAGACATTGAACTATATATATAAAAATATATATATACAGTGGAACCTCGGTTCACGACTATAATTCGTTCCAAAACTCTGGTCGTAACCCAATTTGGTCGTGAACCGAAGCAATTTCCCCCATAGGATTGTATATAAATACAATTAATCCATTCCAGACCATACGAACTGTATGTAAATATATATATTTTTTTAAGTTTTTAAGCACAAATATAGTTAATTAAAATAGAATGCACAGCGTAATAGTAAACTAAATGTAAAAACATTGAATAACACTGAGAAAACCTTGAACAACAGAGAAAACTAACACTGCAATAGTTCGCACTGTAGCGCAACCAACCGCTGGCTAAAAACACTTTTTTTTAATGAGTTTTAAGCACAGGGAAAAAAATGAACATTTGAAAAAATCCGTAATTTAATAAACCACCAAGAAAAGTAACATTGCATCAATCCACGCTACGAACCGGTTTGTTGTAAACAGAAGTGAAAACAAAAACAAGCCTTCCTACCTTATGCGTCCAGCCCTCTCTCTCACGCTGCCTGTGTGTGTGTCTCTCTCTCTCTCGCGCGAGCGTGTGTGTATGTGTGTGTCTCTCTCGCACGCCTGTGTGTGTGTGTGTGTCTCTCTCTTGCGCGCCTGTGTGTGTGTCTCTCTCTCTGTCTTGCGCGCCTGTGTGTGTGTGTCTCTCTCTCGCGGGCCTGTGTGTGTGTGTGTCTCTCTCTCTCGCGCTGCCTGTGTGTGTGTCTCTGTCTCTCTCGCGCACCTGTGTGTGTGTGTCTCTCTCTTGTGTGTCTCTTTCTCATGTGTGTGGCACTCTCTCGCTCTCTCTGTCTTGCTCGCTGCACAGGAAATGCACAGGGAGAGACTGAACACGTACAAACCGAAAGGGAAACTGGCTTGCTTGTATACCGAGTGTGTGGTCGTGAACAGATGCAAAAGTTTGCTGAACTTTTTGGTCATAAACCGATTTGTACATGTTCCGAGACATTCGTGAACCGAGGTTCCACTGTATATATATATGTATATATTAGGCCTGGGAAAGTTAATGAGTTGCTGCATCCTGGACCGGAAATGAGGCATATGCCTCAGGCAGTGCTTTGGTGAAGGCGGTATTTTCGTGGCACCCAAAGACCTTGACAGGATTTTCCCTTGAGAACTATGACTCCCATATATCCCTGCAGTCCTCCTTACTGGGTCCACACTAGTGGAGCACTGCAATCTAACATACCACACACATACACACACATACATAAATATAATACAGTATATATATACCAGTAATAGCGCACTGCACAAATACACTTGACTTGAGCTTTCATAGTTTTCATACTCTTTCTCTGTATGTTTAGCATTCGTTTGCTCAGAGGTTGATGCACTTGCTGCTTCCTGAGCAGCTCTTCTTTTCTCCACCCAAGCGGCCCGCTTCTTCTTTTCTTTCGTCGGCATCTTTTCGCATGATTAAGGGTTTGTGTGGCAATTACTTAGTATGTTTCTTTAATTTTTTCACTTAATCTGGCACTTAAGTCTTCAATCTGCCTCAAGAATGATTTAAACAATCAAACCCTGCTTCAGTTGTGAAACCTACTGAGACATACAGACATGTTTCACTCCAAAAGCTATATTTACTCTTCTTTAATGCAATGTGTGGCATCCCAGATTTGTTACAAATGATGCCAGAATCACAATTGAAGTTGTTTTTTTCAACAAAAAAATAACCTTACACACACACACATATATATATATACTGTATGTGAGGGTTCCGGCCGCCACAATATATATATAGGTACAGTGGAACCTCGGTTCATGAACGTCTCGTTACACGTACAAATCGGTTTACGACCAAAAAGTTCGCCAAACTTTTGCCTTGGTTCACGACCACACACTCGGTATACGAACAAGCCAGTTTCCCTTTCGGTTTGTACATGTTCAGTCTCTCCCTGTGCATTTCCTGTGCAGCGAGAAAGAGAGAGAGCGAGAGGGCGCGCGACATACACAGGCAGCTCGAGAGAGAGACAGACGCACACACACAGGCAGCGTGAGAGAGAGACAGATGCACACACACAGGCGCATGAGCGAACGAGGGAGAGGGGGCTGGACTCATAAGGTAGGAAGGCAGTTAAAGAATGCACTGGGCTTGATTTTGTTTTCACTTCTGTTTACAGCGATCGGTTCGTAGCGTGCATTATTGCAATGTTACTTTTCTTGGTTGTTTATTAAATTACGGATTTTTTCAAATGTTCATTTTTTTCCCTGTGCTTAAAACTCATTAAAAAAAAGTGTTTTTAGCCAGCGGTATAGCGCGAACTATTGCAGTGTTAGTTTTCTCTGTTGTTCAAGGTTTTCTCAGTGTTATTCAATGTTTTTACATTTAGTATACTATTACGCTGTGCATTCTATGATTTAATTAACTATATTTGTGCTTAAAAACTTAAAAAATATATATATTTACATGCAGTTTGTATGGTCTGGAATGGATTAATTGTATTTACATACAATCCTATGGGGGAAATTGCTTTGGTTCATGACCAAATCGGTTTACGACCAGAGTTTTGGAGCGAATTATGGTCGTGAACCGAGGTTCCACTGTATATATATATCTTCTTATATAGTACGCTACCATGGCTGTTCATTTGTCTGTCCAGGATTTTAAATCACCTGTAGCTCGCAAACCGTTTGACCTATTGACCTGAAATTTGGTACACATATACTACGTGACGTCTACTGTCCGCTTTTGGGGTGATGATTGACCTCCAAGGTTATTCCTCTTTTTATTTGTATTTTATTTTATTGTAGAATAAACTCTTGGCAGGCCAGCAGGGCGGCCATGCAGCGCATGCGTATGCGTGCCATTCTCATCCCTACCACCTTCGCCGTCACTTCCCCTATCTCTTCATATCTTAAATCATTCTTGAGGCAGATTGAACACTTAAGTGCCAGCTTAAGTGAAAAATTAAAGAAAACGTACTAAGTAATTGCAACACAAACACTTACTTAATCAGTTTTAACATGAAAAGATGCCGACGAAAGAAGAAAAGAAGTGGGCCACTAGGGTGGAGAAAAGAAGAGCTGCTCAGGAAGCAGCAAGAGCATCAACCTCTGAGCAAGTGAGTATGAAAACTAGGAATGCTCAAGTCAAGTGTATTCATTGCATGTTATCACACAGTTTGCCATTATTCCTTTGTTATGGAAAGTGAATATATAAGGAAAATGCATTTTTACTGCTTTGTGTGACCACATAGTATAGATGATATAATTCTATATTAGCCATTTAATTTTTGAAACTCTGATACAGGTCAAATTCCGTTATAATGAACTCCCAGGGACCTAAAAAATATTTCGTTATAACGAAAATTTTGTTGTAATAAGATTCTGTATTTGTTACCATAGTGCTTTCTTTAACTTGCACCCAGGCATTTGCAATCATTTTAATAGCTTCTTTTGTGTTCATTTTAATCTCCTCCTGCCTACAAGTTATGCTGACGAGAATTTTTCTCAACATTTCTTGGCAATAATACACTTTCCCGAAATGCGATTGCAGCATCTGTGGAAGATTGTTTGTCTGTTTGCCGGGGCAGGGCAGAAACAGGCTCAAAGCGGCTGCAGTGAAGTAACACAGAAGCAAATCATAAAAGATCGGGGTCGGGCTATAAGTCCCTGTCTTGCACCCCAAAACACGAGGCTGAGTCTCAGTACTTTAGGAAAACCAACTTTATTCAGCTTGAAACAGGAACGGCACACTTATTTATTGTAGCGTGATCTTCCACTCTGCTATACACAGACACAGCAGTCAGGCTGCATCACCCATCGATATCTTTTCTGTTTGCTTTGGCAGAGAGATGCAGAATATCTTTGAGATAGCTGTTTCCCCGGCAACAGATAAACAGTCTTCCATAGAGGCGGAGATCGGACTTCGCGGCGCTCTTCGACGTGTCGTCCAGTTAGGGGAGGTCCCAAGAGTGTTCACAAACCTCACATTCACCTTGAATGAGTGCCGCATTAATAGGAATGTTTCTTGAACGAGCATCACTGAACCATATAAAAACTGCTTTTTCGACGTCTTCAAATGCAGCAGTTCACATACGTTTGCAACCCGAAATTTTTTTCTTTTTTTGCTCTGTCTTTCAAGAAAGTTGACAGCGTTGATGGCAAAATTCCGAATTCACTGGCAACATCTTTTTTTTGGCGCAATCGAGAGCTTCAAAAATGTAAAGTTTTTTTTCTAATATAAACTGTTATCGTTTTTTTGTGTCTGCCGTTTCTATAGGAGGGTAACAATGAGTTAAATTCCAGTGAATGTTTTTTAAATGTTGACGAGCAATAAGTAAAAGGTATCACTGAAAACCGCAGGAAACAAAAAGGGCAAAAAAAAAAAATCAGTACGAGGAATGTTCGAAGAAAGAAAAAAATTACAGTGTTTCTGTTTGGGGATCGTTGTGCACAACTGAGCAGCGGCCACAGAACTAACTGCTCTGTGGATGATTCATTCAGGCATTTCAAGGTCTTTTGGGCATTTCGTTATAATGAAAGTATCTGCTGAATGTACATCGTAATAACAAGATTTCTATATACTCGCATCATATGGGGAAACAGTCGGGACCATAAAAATACTTCGTTGTAATGAAAATTTCATTATAAAGATATTCGTTATAACAGAATTTGACCTGTATAAACATTTTCAGTTTAATTCAGTCCATTTTTGTATAGTACTGTTCAATGAAGAGTGCTGTAATAAGCTTACAGGTGGATAGAAATGCAAATCATACAAATTACTAATTACATAAACTATATATTTGTAATTCAAAGTTGACTGACTGACTGGCAGACTCACTCACTCATTTACTCATTGACAAGAACACTATTTCCCATTTAGTTAAAAAGATTAAATTTGCCAGGATGGAAAGGACATTTCATTATATCAATATTTTGGGGTAAATTCCACCCTACAATAGAAAAACAAAATACCCCAAAATCTCAAAAACACTTGATTGAAATTTAGTGATATTATTGAAAGAAAAAATGTGTTTTTTTTTTTTTTTTTTTTATATATTTTTCAATGGGCGGCACGGTGGCGCAGTGGGTAGCGCTGCTGCCTCGCAGTTGGGAGATCTGGGGACCCGGGTTCACTTCCCGGGTCCTCCCTGCGTGGAGTTTGCATGTTCTCCCTGTGTCTGCGTGGGTTTCCTCCGGGTGCTCCGGTTTCCTCCCACAGTCCGAAAGACATGCAGGTTAGGTGGATTGGCGATTCTAAATTGGCCCTAGTGTGTGCTTGGTGTGTGGGTGTGTTTGTGTGTGTCCTGCGGTGGGTTGGCACCCTGCCCGGGATTGGTTCCCTGCTTTGTGCCCTGTGTTGGCTGGGATTGGCTCCAGCAGACCCCCGTGACCCTGTGTTCGGATTCAGCGGGTTGGAAAATGGATGGATGGATGGATGGATGGATGGATATTTTTCAATAATAAGACTGTAGCAAGTTATCTGTTTTAAGGCACATCTTCTTTCCGCAGAATGCAGCTAGGCTGCCAGTTGAACACCAGCAGCAAAACAGTGCCAATCGCCAATTGCGTAGACGGACTAGTGAATAACCAATGTGTTTTGACATGGTTAACGAAAAAGGATGAAATGTAGTGTGACCTCTGAAGTGGCAAAAGAGAGTTTCATCAAAGCTGAAGTAAGATGTGGTTACACACTTGAGGTGTGCAAAACACCAAGTTTAGCTGCCAGGGTGGAAGAAAAGAAATATAACAGGAGTTGAAATCCTCATGTCCCAAACAATCAGACGGGACTGATGACACTAAGCTCAGAAAAGAGAGTGGATGAATCCTGTATACACTGCAGAGTGCAGTAGCACCAATTTTTACTTTATTGTACCCTAAACTGTTGCGTGTAAGCCCCACTGCCAAACCCCATATTTATACCTGTGTCTAGGGTACAAAAATCACTAGCACATATACTGACTATACATGTAGTTCACAATATTACTTGTATTTTATAAGGTACCATTTCTGATTTATTTAATTTTTTACAGTACATACTCCAAATACTGAAACACTTACACTGTTTACTGAAAAATATACACTCTCTGCTTTGTTAATAAATAGCTTCTTCTTCTTCTTTCGGCTGCTCCCATTAGGGGTTACCACAGCGGATCATCTTCTTCCATATCTTTCAGTCCTCTGTATCTTGCTCTGTTACACCCATCACCTGCATGTCCTCTCTCACCACATCCATAAACCTTCTCTTAGGCCTTCCTCTTTTCCTCTTCCCTGGCAGCTCTATCCTTAGCATCCTTCTCCCAATATACCCAGCATCTCTTCTCTGCACATGTCCAAAACAACGCAATCTCGCCTCTCTGACTTTGTCTCCCAACCGTCCAACTTGAGCTGACCCTCTAATGTACTCATTTCTAATCCTGTCCATCCTCGTCACACCCAGTGCAAATCTCAGCATCTTTAACTCTGCTACCTCCAGCTCTGTCTCCTGCTTTCTGGTCAGTGCCATCATCTCCAACCCATATAACATAGCTGGTCTCACTACTGTCCTGTAGACCTTCCCTTTCACTCTTGCTGATACCCATCTGTCACAAATCACTCCTGACACTCTTCTCCACCCATTCCATCCTGCCTGCACTCTATTTTTCACCTCTCTTCCACAATCCCCATTACTCTGTACTGTTGATCCAAAGTATTTAAACTCATCCACCTTCGCCAACTCTACTCACTGCATACTCACCATTCCACTGACCTCCCTCTCATTTACACACATGTATTCTGTCTTGTTCCTACTGACTTTCATTCCTCTCCTCTGTAGAGCATGTCTTCACCTCTCCAGGGTCTCCTTAACCTTCTCCCCACTATCACTACAGATCACAATGTCATCAGCAAACATCATAGTCCGCGGGGACTCCTGTCTAATCTCGTCTGTCAGCCTGTCCATCACCATTGCAAATAAGAAAGGGCTCAAAGCCGATCCCTGATGTAATCCCACCTCCAACTTGAATGCATCCGTCACTCCTACCACAGACCTCACCACTGTCACACTTCCCTTGTACATATCCTGTACAACTCTTACGTACTTCTCTGCCACTCCCGACTTCCTCATATAATACCACAGCTCCTCTTGAGGCACCCTGTCATATGCTTTCTCCAGGTCCACAAAAACGCAATGCAACTCCTTCTGGCCTTCTCTAAACTTCTCCATCAACATCCTCAGAGCAAACATTGCATCTGTGGTGCTCTTTCTTTTCATGAAACCATACTGCTGCTCACGAATCATCACCTCACTTCTTAACCTAGCTTCCACTACTCTTTCCCAACACTTCATGCCGTGGCTCATCAATTTTATTCCCCTGTAGTTATTGCAGTCCTGCGCATCCCCCTTATTCTTAAATATCGGCACCAGTACACTTCTTCTCCACTCCTCAGGCATCCTCTCACTTTCCAAGATTCCATTAAACAATCTGGTTAAAAACTCCACTGCCATCTCTCCTAAACACCTCCATGCTTCCATAGGTATGTCATCTGGACCAACGGCCTTTCCATTTTTCATCCTTTTCATAGCTGTCCTTACTTCCTCCTTGCTAATCCGTTGCATTTCCTGATTCACTATCTCCACATCATCCAACCTCTTCTCTTTCTCGTTCTCTTCATTCATCAGCCTCTCAAAGTACTCTTTCCATCTGCTCAACACACTCTCCTCGCTTCTGAGTACGTTTCCATCTTTATCCTTTATTACCCTAACCTGCTGCACATCTTTCCCAGCTCAGTCCCTCTGTCTAGCCAATCGGTACAGGTCCTATTCCACCTCATTCTTGTCCAACCTCTCATACAACTCATCATATGCCTTTTCTTTAGCCTTCGCCACCTCTCTCTTCACCTTGCGCCTTATCTCCTTGTACTCTTGTCTACTTTCTGCATCTCTCTGACTATCCCACTTCTTCTTTGCCATCCTCTTCCTCTGTATACTCTCCTGTATTTCCTCATTCCACCACCAGGTTTCCTTTTCATCCTTCCTCTTTCCAGATGTCACGCCAAGCACCCTTCTAGCTGTCACCCTTACTACATCTGCTGTAGTTTCCCAGCTGTCTGGTAACTCTTTACTGCCACACAGTGCCTGTCTCACCTTCTCCCTAAACTCAACCTTGCAGTCTTCCTTTTTCAACTTCCACCATTTGATCCTTGGCTCTGCTCTCACTCTCTTCCTCTTCTTGATCTCCATCATCATCTTACAGACCACCGTCCTATGCTGCTTAACTACACTTTCCTCTGCCACCACTTTACAGTCTTCAGTCTGCTTCAGATCATCTCTTCTGCATAGAATGTAATCTACCTGTGTGCATCTTCCTCCACTCTTGTGCACAACCCTATGTTCCTCCCTCTTCTTAAAATACGTATTCGCCACAGCCATGTCCATCCTTTTGGCAAAATCCACTATCCTCTAACCTTCTTCATTCCTCTCCTTGACACCATATCTACCCATCACCTCCTCATCTCCATTGTTCCTTTCACCAACATCCCCATTGAAATCCACTCCAATCACTGCTTTCTGTCCCTTGGATACACTGTTCATCACTTCATCCAACTCACTCCAAAAATATTCTTTCTCACCCATTGCACACCCAACTTGCGGGGCATATGCACTAACAACATTCATCATCACACCACCAATTTCCAGCTTCATAATCAATATTCTGCCTGACACTCTTTTCACCTCCAAAACACTCTTGACATACTGTTCCTTCAGAATAACTCCTACCCCATTTCTCCTCCCATCCACACCATGACAGAACAATTTGAATCCACCGCCAATCCACCTGGCCTTACTCCCCATTTAGTCTCTTGCACACACAATATATCAACCTTCCTTCTCTCCATCATATCTGCTAACTCTCTCCCCTTACCAGTCATACTGCCAACATTCAAAGTTCCTACCCTCAGTTCCACTCTCTTTACCTTCCTCCTCTCCTCCTGCTTCCGGACACGTATCCTCCCTCTTGTTCTCCTTCTTCTTCGGCCAACAGAAGCCCAATTTCTACCAGCACCCTGTTGGCTAACAGTACTGGTGGCGGTTGTTGTTAACCCGGGGCTCGAACAATCCAGTATGGAAATTTGTATTGTTGTCCGCATATTGATTTGGCAAAATTTTACACCGGATGCGCTTCCTGACATAACCCTCCCCATTTATCCGGGCTTGGGACTGGCACGAAGAAACACATTGGTTTGTGCATCCCCTATGGCTAGCTAACAAACTTTATTCACTTTGCCAGGGTTATCTTCCTCAGATCACAACAATACATGCAATGCATGTTGATATTTTTTTCTTATACACACAATATGCAAACATTTACTGACTTGATTGTAGCACACCTGCAACAGCTAAAAAAATCAAGAAGGCTGTGAATTTGTGTGTTTTATGCTGTGAACTTCCTACCTAGCAGCATCTAGGTGTGAGCATTACTCTGACTCACACTGTGATGTGTTGTTGTATTGAATATCACATGACTCACATTATCCATCTATCCATCCATTATCCAACCCACAATATCCTAACTACAGGGTCACAGGGGTCTGCTGGAGCCAATCCCAGCCAACACAGGACGCAAGGCAGGAAACAAACCCTGGATTATTCTCCTCATAATATAGACACATCCAGTTTTTTACAGATAGGTTCCATTGAACATAGATTTATATTTGTTGTATACTATCAAACACGTAACTATAAAATAATCCAAATATTCTTTATTTCTTCTTCCCCATTTCTCCATTCTATATTTCAATTTACACTTACCACACTTTAACCTAGACATAACACTATTCCATTAAGAAGTGATTAAGGGGATACATTTCTGTATGATGTGTATGCATTTTAGTATATAATATAAGCATTTCAACCATCAAATTCATTGCATGGGCCATCTAAAAAGTGAGGCATGTAAACGTCATTGCTTTTTGCAGTAAGTTAAAGTAAAACATACTTCAATATTTCAACTTTATGTCTTGCTATAACTATGGCAAAAATATGTTGAAACTTAAACATATAACTAACAAAAACATGAAAAGTAATACTTGACTGAACAATATAAAGAAATTAAAATAATTAACATAAATTAATAATTAATAATAATAATAATAATAATTATCCATCCATTTTCTAAGTCTGCTTTATCCTGAGCAGGGTTGCAGGGAAACTGGAAGCTATCCCAACAAGCACAGGACACTAGACAGGTGGCCATAGACACTCGGAATTCCCATTATTCAAATTATTTACCTGTTTGAATTCCAAAAGAATACAGCTTCCTGTAAAATTGTGTTTAACATTGATCATCAACAGAAGCCAAACGCAGTCACTAAGAAAGCAGGAATTGATCTATGACAGGAATGTTTTAATCATGGCCAATTGTATGTAGCATATTCAGGAGTAGGGAGCTCCAGTGAACTAATAATAATAGCTCTGGTAAAAAAAATAAATAAATAAAAAAGTACTTAGTTATACAGTACATCTTATACATCTGATTAACTGACATCACAATAACTAAGGCTTATTGTTTTATGAAATTTTCTGGGAAATTAATCTGGTTATGAATTGTTTCAACATAGGAAAACAAAGCAGTTATATAAATGGAGTCCAGTACTATCAGTTCATTAATTAATTGTTCAAATATGACAAATTGATGTCAGAGTAGATAAAAACTCCAGTCAGAGGCAAATCTGAATAAAATAAACCTCTTGAGGTTCAGTTCTAACAAAGTCAAAGGACAAAATTAGACACAATCACAACCCTAGAGACCTCAGCCAAAAGGCCACCCAACTTTTGCCCATTCCTGGACATTCTACAGTAGAATCTATGCTGGGCCATCAAATATCATGACAGTGTGCTTCCGTCTGATTCCAAGTTTCCCTGTATCTTGGATGTCTTTCCATGGGCAGGAAAACAGCTTGGATGTAGAGCAGTAGCACAATACAGAATAGAGAAGAGTTAGTAACAGTTCATTATTATTATATTACTTTAATGTTTGCATAGATGACTAGCAAACAGAGATGCAATATGCACATCTTATGAGTTGCTCTAGTCAGGGTATGGTAGACTAAAGCAGTGAGTCTTCAGCCTGGATTTAAAAGTTGAGATCAAAGGGGCATCTCTTATAGAAGAAGGCAACTTAGGGCCTCATAGCTAGAAGCTCAACCTTCCAGTGTTATTTTGTTAATCCTTTGAGCCTTTAGCAAGCCATAATCCTAAAATGTAAATGCACACTCTGGTGTGTAAGTAATTGTAAGTTCAGAAAAGTAAGCAGGACCTAGGCCATTTAAGGTTTTACATATAAGAAGAAGGATTTAGAAATTAGCCCTAAGCTTAACTGGAAGTAAGTGTAAGGACTTAAGAAATGGAGTGATGTGGTTATACTTTCATTCTTGCAACAGCATTTTGAATTATAGAATGTTTCAAACAGCCAGTGAACTTTGCATTACTGTAGTAAATCTTACTAAAAATAAATGTATGAATTAATTTCTCAGTATTCTCCATATTAAGAAACTGGCTTAATTTTCCAATATTGTTAAAGTGGAAAAATATGTTTTAGATAGTTTTGTTATGTTTGTTTTAAATACATACTGATGTTAAAGATAATGTCAAAACCGTGTGCTTATTCAGTAAAACGAATGTTAAAAAATGATACAATATTATTGCAGTCTGCATCACTGTTTATTCTATATTCAGAGACAAACATTTATTATCCATCCAGTCCTCTACCTCACTGACACAATTAATTATGGGCACTATATGAGAAAAATCATTTACTCAAAAAGAAAGGTGTAGTTAGGTATCCTCTGCATACGAGCAAAAATTAATGCTCTATTTTGTATTTATAGTAGGTGTCATTTTAGAAATCAAAGTCATGACTTCCTTTCCTGTTATCAAGTTAACCTCCTTGGTGTTAATCTCTAGCAAGGCTTGAAATTCTATGTAAGAATGAATAAACTAGAGTCAGACTCAACGTGATGTGTAATGGTTTGTTTTATTGTTAAGACCAAATAACTCTCGGAACAGTATTCTGCTGCCATCTAATGGATGACATAACAAGCTGCAAAAAATCATGAATGTTTCTGTGGCGTTCTCACACTTTCTGGTAACTCATTAATATTCATGAGTCGGACTGTGCCAAAAAACATAATGGCAAATGAAAAGTTGTAAAACCAGTTTTAGAACAAACTGAAATTGAACCATTGTTCAGATCAAGTGACGTTGATGTGAATTGGCCATCAGTTGTTGGCATTGATATGAAACTATCATACATAGCACATTGTACAAGTGAACTGCTGTGATATGCCTGGTGAATTTGGTTGCATGAAGTCTCACTGTGGTGCGATAGTAGCTGCGTGGCAAAAACGTAAAATGATTGCACTGAAGTAGAAGGACAAGAAAGACATTAATGCTGTGCACAATGCTACAACTGTCAATGCTTGTGTCAGGCACAAAATGTGGAAATGTGGAAGTCATTAAGCCTGGCACAGTGGTAGCCTACAATAACTCCATTGTGAGGATCAGGCACTGCAATTTTACCCTCATATGTATAAGGACCAGAAAAAATATTTTAAGAAATGTGCCCAAAGACACACACATCTTCTGTCCCAGTGGCAACTTTGGGCTGTGCATTGGTAACTGTTTCAAAACATATCATTAAATCTGTATCATTACAGGCAGTTGTCAACAGACATACCTGTTCTTGTGTATTTATGTTAACATTTTGGTATTTACATGTGTCTGTATTATGTAATAGCATTTTGTCTTATTGAAAAAATGCTATGTTTTAGCTTCTTTTTCTGGGGGTAAACATAACGCTAAGGAGGCAACAATTGCTAAAGTGGAATTTGCAAAGAGACACAGTTTGACACTGAAATATTTTTTTTATGAGTTGATTGGTGAAATTTGGGATGTTGTAAGATCAATTTTATCACTAAAGAAGTTAATAAAATCTGCACTGCTAATGTTTGTAGGTATTTTGCATTGCAGTTCAGAATTTCCATTTGCTAAATTACCAACTGTTCTAAAACAGTACACAGTATTATTTCTGCTGTAATCTAGAATAATAGTCAAAGCAGGTCATAAAGAGAGCTGTTTTTATATTTTTAAACACTGTCTGTCCATGCAGTTCAAAAGACCTGCAGCTTTGTTCCTCTCCTGCAATGCTGTAGCTTTCAGCATTCTAATTGAAAAGCTTGAATACTTTTTGTGCCGTTTAACTACTTTTGTTTTAAATGGAGATACTTTATCTGAAGCCTCCTTCAAAGTCATGTTTTAATTAGATGTCAGTTAATCTGAATTGTTTTCCATATTACGTTTCTCAAAATATCTACAAATTTTAATGCAGAGTTACAATCTAGATGTCACACTGTCCTGTGTGTTAATCTGCAGTTATATTCGTAAAGGCAAAAACAATCAAACATAATTTAATTTAATCCATCCATCCATCCATCCATTATCCAACCCGCTATATCCTAACTACAGGGTCACACGGGTTTAATTTAATGGACTAATTAAATTTGAAATCTGAACTCTTTGTGATTATTATAGTGAGATGGGACAATCGGGCCAAACCCTACTGTGAAACATTTGCCCGTTTCCACATCAATGTATATATTAAAACCCCCTGATAATACTACATGATCATGACTTATAAATAATCAGATAAAAGGCTGTCATGTTCATGAGCAATGAATGTAGACCTGGTATGTAGAAGATGCCAATGTGCAGAGTCCATCTACAGGTGGCTCTCTAATAGGTTGTCCATCAAAAGAAATGTCAAATTAAATCTCAATAAGCATGAAGCTGAAGGGTGATGATGGAACACAAATGAAAGATCACCAGGCCTCCAAATTGCAGAAGTTAAGGCAGCCTGACAGGAAACAAAACCCTTCCTGCTAGTCTGTACACTAGTACTAAAGTTGTGCTGGAATCTGTTTAATTTCTCAAAGGATGTAAATTCACCTACATTTTAAGAAGAGGTTTGCGTTATATCACACAAATATCACCACTAGACCACAAAAATGATTTTCTTGGGCTTTGCTTCTCATTACTCTAACATGAAAATTATAAATATACTTGCTAGTTATTATTTTATATTGAGCTGACATTTTATTTGCTTTGTTTTTTAACTTGTAACATACGTTTTGTCGTTGTCAATTCAATTTTATTGTAAGAAAGTTTCTTGCAGAAATAGTATACTCAGTCTACAGTAAACCAGCATCTTGCTCAGAGCTGGGGATGCCTATTATTCTGTGCAACTGTGTATTGGATAAGTAGCTTCAGTAAAGCGATAAATGGATAGAGAAAATAAAGAATATTTGTTGCTGTTAAATTTAATTTTACAACACTGAGTCATTCAATACCAAATGTGTTCGAATTATGCTATATGACATAATTATCAATTCATTCTTCTTCGGGATGTGAGGGAAAACCCTCACAGATAACAGGAGAAAATGAAAGTTCAGACCGACAGTAATAGGGTTGGGATTCAAATCTCCTGAGGCCAGAGTTCAAACATGCTGCACAACTGGCTCATATTTAATATATATTTTAACACTTTGGCTGGCAAAATTTACTAGGGGCAGCATGGCTTGAGTTTTGACACTTACTAATAGTGGAGCCCAATAAAGTATGTGGCTTAAAATTGGAACGCAAGCTGGTATGTAGAAAGTGCCAATGTGCAGAGTTAACCTACAGGTGGTAATCACTGCCATTGTAAAAGGATGTCTATCAAAGGAATTTCAAAGTAAACCTGAACAAGCACGAGGCCGAACGGTACTGAAAGGATGCAAATGGAAGATCACCCTGCCTCTAAATGATAGAAGTCAAGGTAGCCTGACAGGGAACAAAACCCTTAAGCCTTTTTGACCCCATCTCCACCTCACCAAGTGGAATTGCTAGTTTACTTGCTCATTGTTCAGAATACACTTATACTCAATCACCTCCCAAACTTTTAATCTCTTCTCGTCTCCCTCTGTTCCAGCTACTTCCACACTACCTGTCTGCCATTGAGTCATTGAGCCTTTACCCAAGTCACCCCTCAACTCTAATCTTGATCAGTCTCTTTCAGAGACTACCCTTTAAATTTGATCTCAAGGTTACATGTAAACGTAATGTATAGTACAGTATATATATTAGAAATACACTGAACTAAGTCAATACACATAATTTTGATGTGTAGTATGTGAATCACAATCACCCTCCATGACCTAAAACAAGTTTCAGAGGAGCAGACCAGACTTCAGAAAGGTGAGCCACAGTAGTACTTTATGTGGTTTTGGCTCATGTATTGGACAGAAAATTTGCAATGGCTGGGGCTCTCAAAAAATACCATTGTCATGACAACCAAGTAACATTTTCCTATGGCTTCTTATGTTTCGTTCCAAAATGAGCTGGATCCCATATGATATAGAAACACAGCTTCTGAACAGTGTCATAACTGTTATCTGCATTTTTGTCTTGAAGGGAGCAGCAGTATCCATTTTTGGAAAGGAGAAACATTAATTCAGTCCTTATTATTTGTGTGTCTTACATAGTAAATACCACTGCAAAATGCTGAGAGAAAAAGACAGGTGTGTAATATCTGGTTGTGTTCAGAATCACTAGGTGCTATACAATGCAAATAATCTCAAGTCATATAACACCATAGTAGTAAATAATATATCATAAAGCAGTTTAAAACTCTATTAACATTCATTTTATATAATGTTTGTTTATATGGAAAGTATTTAAAAATATTTACAATTATTTACATAAATTGATGTATTACTGCATGTATTACTTATAGCAAAATAAACCAGATATAAAATAAAGCAAAGCAGGATTTTAATAGCATACAAAGTTCAATGATCAGCCCTCTCTGCGAAAGGAGTTGATTACTGTACTTGGTTTGCATCATCATTACCTCAGTTTGTGTCTGTATTTAGTTTTGGAGTAAACAGAATTTACTTTAAATAGAGTTAAGGCCATTATCTTGTAAATGATCAGGAATTAGATGAGGCATTGTGCTAATACCAGAATACACTATGTCCCCTGCTAGGTATTGTACATGACAGATTAGCATAAAGAAATAGTTGGTGTTAACTAAATGAAATATAGGACTCTCATTCATGGGAAAAGGGTCATTTTTCATCCTCTTTACACTGCTTTGTATAGATGATTTCTTTGAAGACCCTAACTTGCAGGGGTACTTCTGTCTGAGTAACACTGCTATTCCATGACTCCTAGCTACACAAAGCTTTACTTACTAATCATAAGTTACATAAGCCTCTGTGTAATTATTTACCCACATGTTATTAGTAGAGTGCTACAAAAACATTGTTAGTGGCATGCCTGCGGCCAGCATCTGCCGCCAGTAATCCCTGCTCCTGATTAGACATTGTTTAAACATTTGTGAGAGTTCTCCTGTCCAATGACTGCTATCACTCCAGCCTTTTGTTATATGTTATTTTATATTTTGTTCACAAAAATCATTTTTTGACAGATTCATTTTAATAGAGAACAGTGTTGCGTCTAACTTTGATTGGGTAAAATGAATGTCTACCCACAATGTAAGTAATAGCTGCTGTCAGCAAAATATTTGCTTGAAGGAAGCTGAACTGAGCATCTAATGATTAGCATTTTTTGGCTGTATAACTTAGCTGAGCAAAGAAAGCATACATAATCCCACTTCCTCACAATTTTTGTCTTTATATCATTCTCTTTGCTTCCTTCTCAATGAGTCCACTGACTGCTACTGCTAATGGCCACTCTCTCTCTCAAGTCATGTAACAAAATAAAGGAATAAAACAAAAGTCATATTCTTACCTGCTTACTCCAGACCAAGGTTGCAAGGTGTGCTGGAGCCTATACTAGATAGCGTAGGGCGAAGGCAAAAACAGTCCCTGACAGGACATTAGTCCATTGCAGGGGAAACACACACACCAAATACATGGAAGGTGCCAATATAGCAATGCCAATTTACCTAACCTGCTTGTCTTTAACCAGTGGGAGGAAACTGGAGCACCCAGAGGAAACTCACGCAGACATGGGGAGAAAACATGCAAACTCCACACAGAGGTCCCGGGACTCAAACCCAGGCCTCTTTTCTGCAAGGTAGGACCACTGTGCCACCGTGCCGTCCAACAAAACAAATGTTAAACTAAATTCTACATATTACAGAGTCTAATAAAAAAGCTCAGAGAAAAAAATTATTCTTTCAAGGAAAAATAAATGGTTTCCCCACTTGTCAACAGTGCATTATTAATTTACTTTCCTATCTCTCTTATCACTTGGCTTGTGTCTTATGCCTGCCAGTCAAGCGCTTGGCCATGACTAATGTCTCGTCTCCAAGCTCAGCAGGTTTTTAGGCTCTTTAAAACTCATATTAGTGTCACTTACATCTAAGACCTTGGATTATTCTAAGGTCAGGAACCGCCCTATGGTTGCAATTAGTACTTCAGATGGGGTTGAGGTAAAAGCAGCAAAGAAGGAGAAAGATAGATAACCTGGAAGGAAAAATGAAATACTTTCCCATTAGGTACTAAGGAACATGTAAAGTAATATTTGAGAAAGATGCATCGGTTCTTATGGGGAGGGGACTAGTAGGGAAGGTTAAGATATCTCTTGGTTAGCAGGAAACATTAGAAATATTTAGATGAGAACAGGCAATTCAGCCCAACAAAGCTTACCAAAACTATCCACATAGTTGCTCCAAAATAATATCAAGTTGAGTTTTTGAAGGTCTATAAAGTCCTACTGTCTACCACACTACTTTGTAAATTTTTCTATGTATCTATGGTTCTCTGTGTGAAGAAGAACATTCTAAAATATGTGATACATTTAACAAGCTTCCAACTGTGTCTCCTTGTTCTTGTTGAACTCAGTTTAAAGTAGCAGCCTGGATCCACTGTGCTAATTTCGCTAATAATTTAAAAAACTTCAATCATGTCACCTTTTAATCTCTTATTATCAAATCAGGTTTTAAATGGTGAGACACTGAGAATGCCTTCCTGGATACTTGGTCCTTTTGAGGGAACTACAGTAATTGATTGGGAGTGCAGTGGTATCGAGAGCTCGGTCCCAGTGTCTTTGTTGCAGAAGTACTCACGCCACTTCTTGTAACAGCTGGCTATGACTCATTAGACCATTTTGAATTTAAAATTTTATCAATTATTTTGAGCGGCGTTAACTAAGAGAACACAAAAAATTGAGGGCAGAATGGCATCTAAATCTGTTGTCTAATGGGTATACATCCTTCAATTAGAATCTAATTTCCTGTCTGTTCTTGAGAATGTATCCAACCTATGAACCACTTTGTCCATTAAATTTAGAGATTAATAAATTGCTCCAGATGATTTGTTTTCTTTTATCAAGATTGCAGACTTCATTGTGTACCTGTATTAGTTACATATAAATGGATTGAACAGCGGCAAGGACTGCTGGGATTCTGAAATTAAAAGATGGCAGGTGTCTTTGAAGAAGTAGTTTGAATCACAGGCTCTGAGGTTTCCAAGGAATTGGGCAGCTGCCTGGTATGGCACGTGTGATCCAGACCAGCTGTTCCCTATGTATTGCTTGATTGGAGAAGACAATGCAATCTGTTCATTTTTGTGTATATACAAGCTTGCAAAAAATGAAAGAAGACAGTGACCATGGTTTCTGAGCCACGGCTGCATGTTGTATTCTCACATGTTTCAAAATGAAGTTCTAACACTGCAAAAAGTAAAATCTAGGCAAGTGACAAGTATTTATATCATGACATTAAATATTGTTTTCCTTATTTTAAGAATTATTGACTTAGCTATATTTTAGCTTACTTTAAGAGGACTTGTCAAGTAAATTTTGCTTACCCCATTGGCAGATGTTTTTGCTAAAAAAAGCAAAACAACTTCCATTTCAAGTTTTTTGTCTGGTTTTTGCATATGCATTTTTGCAGTACTCCAGTAGAAATGCCACACTGGTTCTGAGATCACCAGTTTCCCTTCATTAGTATTAGACTTTACAGTTTCTGGTTATGAAGAATGATGTTTGAATGTGCTATTGTTGTATTCTTTTGTTTTCCTGAGTGCAGAAATAAGGTGAACCTGACAGTAGGGTCTGGGAAGACTGTGTGCATGATTGCATGCACTTTATGAAGAGAGGCATTAGTGTGCAACTGGAAAAGCAGAAAGGAGTAAAAATTATTTCTTTCTTGAAGAAAATAGTAAAGAAGGTTAGACATGTTTTTGCCTTCATCAGGTGCCCAAAACATTTTTTCTGTAATTTGCCTTTGTATGTTTTTCAGTGTGGAAATTTCCTTTACATTTTTTAATTGTTACATACAACACAAAATTCAACATACATAGGTAGAGTATATACATTGCATAGTAAAGTCACAAGTGAAAAAATCAATTAGCCAAATATAAAGCAATGCAGCCAAGCCATGAAAAGAAGTGTGTCTGCTGAAGGTCGAAATAATTTCTCTCCATTGGAACACTAGATTAACAGAGCCTTACAAGTTGATATAATATAATAATAATATAATTTCATTTTCTCAAACCTACTAAATCCAATTTGGGATTGCAGGAGCCAGAGCTAATTTCAGAAACATCAAGTAGGAAAAACCCCTAGTCTCTCAGAACATCTCTAATATACAAACACTGGTCCCATTTGTAATACACAGTTAAAGTAACAAGTGTATCTTGGAGAATGTGAGAGGAAAACCAGAGTACTGAGAGATTAATTTACAGGAAGAATGGACAGACGTTTCACAGATAACAACCAGAGGTGGGATTTAAACCCAGAATACTTGATCCATGAGCCAGGCTACCCGGCTTTTATAGTGTAGAATGTGCACTTTGCTCATATCTTCACTAACACCAGTAGACTCTGTTTATTACAGGTATATTTAGAAGAACTTTTTGAGTTAACCAGCACTCAGGCCTGTTGTTCTGTATACTCAAGATTTTATCATCTATTTTGCATTTTTGTGTTGCTTCCATTTTGCTTGAGAAATGTATTCTTTTCCACATATGACATATGCCTGTTCCTGACATAGGCATAGGTTTCAATGAGAATTCTGATTACTTTTTCATATTCATCTTACCTCATAGTCACCTCACCTTTTACCTTTACCGAGTATTTCTTTACCCTGGTGCTCATTCAATAAACAGCATCTGATCAGATCTGGGTTAATAAATGTCTCATAACAATTAATAGTGTGCAGATATTACAAAATGGATCATAGGAAGACAGAGCAAAAAATTGCCCCAAGCCAAAAACCTCTTTTAGACACATGGCAAAGAGCGAAAGCCATGAATCAGCTTTTTGTTGTGGCCCAAGTCTGACTAGCAGCTTTGTCCAAAAAACAAGCACCACCTCGTTGTCCATTACACTTATGAAGATCAACTGCAGAATTTAACTACAATATATCTTTATGATCTGGAGGAATATCAAGTTCATTATTACATAGACCTCACAAGTCAGTATACATACTGTATATTGGATGAGAGCTAAAAGGGAATTTTTAACTGGACTTTTAACAGTTTTTGCATGACTAAGATTCTAAAAGTGTAAATTTATAGGATGTCACAATCCTTGACAAGAAATACACATCGGTTTTGTCAGTTTATTTTCATGCTCCTGTTATTTTAATTTTTCCTACCCATGTTTCTTGAACAGCTAGAAGGATTGCTTCTAGAAATAAAGATTTTAAGAGGGGCACTTATAGTGCTTTGAACAGTTTCAGCAAATTATTTGCTTTACTTGTTAGCTACCATCTTGGCAGTTTACTTAAACCATACTATTTTCCAAGTCCGTATACTTCTGAGCAGGGTTGCATGGAGCCAGAATCTATGCAAGCAAGGATCTAGCGCAAGGCAGGAACAGTCCCCTAGACAGGACACCAACCCATTGCTGGGGAACACACTCATGCACATGCACACTACGGCCAATTTAGTATCATCAATCTACATAATTGGAATGTCTTTGGACTATTGGAGGAAACCCAGGCAGACACAGGGAGAACTCCAGACAGGGAGACCCAGGATGTGAACCCTGGTTTCCTTACTGCGAGGCAGCAGTGCTACCACTGCACGACCCTAGACTACCTAAACTAACAATGTTTATTGTCATTATAATGTTATTTTAAGAAATGTTTTGAATGGACTTGAACTTAGACGTGGTATTCTGCATTTTTCCCTTGTTCTATATTGCTTCCCTTAATACTGATAATTTTGTCTGATTTGGTTTATCTCTGCCATTATAAAGAAGTTCCTAAGTATCCATTAACTGATTCCTACTTGACTACTTTTAATGCATGGCATCAGCCCATTCTACTTAACCTTTCAGCCTTCTGTCACCTTTCACTCTGAAAAAAAGTTTGGTTGGCTCTAAGTTCTGGAGGCTGAATGGACGACGCAAAGATTGTCGTAGCATTGAATGGAATGAGAACTGTCAATGGCACAGATATATAATTTCTACTGTGGTCTGCAAGACTTGTAGTTTTCTTGAACTCATTTTAAACCTAGCATATCACACCATGGTGTTGTATCAGATATGTCTCTGTTCCTTTTTTCATCCATTTTAATCATTATTAAAACAGCATCCATTATGTTCCACAACATCAACATGCTCTTCACATGCTCACTTGGCACCTACGCCACCTAAATTAATTTACATATAGTTTTTGCATTATGCATTGGAATTGTTTTTCAGCAAAAATAATTGAATTGAACAATATTGTGCATTTCAGTATGCCTCCTGCAAGGTCGCCACAGAGTTCTATAATTACTTCAAAATGCTTTTCAGATTATTCATTTATTTGCTATTCAGAATCATATCTGATTCCCACCAAATAAAACATTCATCTTAGAATACTGTTTTTATTTCAGTGAAAAATCCTTTTTTCAATGTGTGGTATGTGTATGATTTTTTAATAATGTACTTCTGTATATGTATCCCTATAAAAACTAAAATTTCTTTAATTTAAAAAAGTCCTCAGAGTTTCCCAAGAAAATTTTACAATAAAGAAAAGTCTAGGGAGTGTTTTGCTTGTTTTGTCACGTGTGGATCCAAGATTCATGTTCCTTAGATAAAGTATTGTAAACGATGAGTGTATAAGGAACATGAATCTTGGATCCACACGTGACAAAACAAGCAAAACACTCCCTAGACTTTTCTTTATTGTAAAATTTTCTTGGGAAACTCTGAGGACTTTTTTAAATTAAAGAAATTTTAGTTTTTATAGGGATACATATACTGCCTGGGATTGGTTCCTGCCTTGTGCCCTGTGTTGGCTGGGATTGGCTCCAGCAGACCCCTGTGACCCTGTGTTCGGATTCAGCGAGTTGGAAAATGGATGGATGGATGGATGGTTTTGCTAAATATTGTTTTGTGAAACAATTGCTGCTCACTCTGAATACAATTATATATAATCTGGATTTATAGATTAATTAGTTAGTTGATTATAATTTGTGTCTAGACAAACATTTGTTTGTGCTTGCTCATCCAGGGCAAGATTCTGCTTTTCACCCATTGTGGATACTCATATGGAAAATGGATGCACGCTTCCTGATAGGTTCAGCTTAAGCCTGTCATCTTTGCTTTGACAGTTTGTCACCAACATTTTCTAACTGAGGCATACATTTCTAGTAAGACCACTCAGTAAATGACAGGCATCTGTTAATTCTCTTGGGATTACTATACAGAGGTTTAGCTTTGAAACTGCCTCTTTGTACAATAAAAGTACCACTTACTTTGGTGATACTTTTTGTTTGTTTGTTGTGATTCCACTTCTAATAAAAATCTGATATTATTCAACTTATTGGTTAGTTTTGGTTTACTATTTTGGTGTCATATTCATGATTTGCCCCAATTCAGCATGAACTGTAAATATGATTTTAGTGCATGCTAATGGAGTCAATGGAGGCTGTGTCTGGGCTTACGAGTTCCTGGTTAAAAACCAAGATCCAGGCCTTTGATAACCTCTTGGTTCACAGCCATCAGCAGTGTGTCTGTCTGCGGAGAGAGTGTCGACCTAGTCGAGAGGTGTACTTACCTCGGCAGTGACAGTCATGTCTTTAGTGACTCTTCCTATGAAGTTGGTAGAGAGAATGGGAGAGCATGGGGATTCATGAGGTCACTGGAAAGGGGTCAGTTCCAGATGGTGGGACTGGACCGCGTGTCTGCCTGGGGGATTGCCAACCAGCATCCTGAGCTGTTTCGTCATGTGTTGGGTGCAGCAACGTGCTGTACCGACCTTACCTGATTATTGTATATGTAAATATTTGGAAATAAACATACTTTTATTAGAGTTTATTATAATTCCAAGTACTTAAATATATTTTGTTTATTTCTGCAGGAAACTATCTCTCAAGCATTTTATGTAATGTATATTTTTTGGACCAGACAATATAAGAGTACTGTATATGCTCCCCTTATTCAGAAAAACTATGTTAAAAAAAACTGATTAAATCAAATAGGATTTTTATACATAAATATTTCATAATATGTGCATCCTGACGAGTATGTACTATATGTGAGTGTGTTGTGTATTGCTGGCCTGTCCTGGGGTGGTTCTTGCCTTACACTTGTTTCCCCTGTGACTCACTCCAGCTCTGTGCAGCTTTAACATGTTAAGATTTATAAAGGATTATAATGGACTGGATGGCATGATAAAGTGATGAACATATATATCATGGAGTCTTGCGTCTGCTTTCCCCTACAATGTTGGAATGTGATCCTTGGATTAGTTATAGTTCCAAAGCACTACATACCTTACCTCATAATGTGTATGGAGGATGTCATGTGAGCATTTTTGCTGATTTAGCTAGCTCCATGTGGATGAGTATTGACTACACAAATGCAAGGATATAAAGAAATAAGTGCTAAAGGGAAAAGTAAAAAAAAATGTGAAAGCTGTGTGAAGTTAACGCTATCTAGCACCTGACCTGGCACAGACTCACTCTAGAGGCACGTGTAAAATGGCACAAGACTTTTATTTTCTTCACCTGTGGGGCACGTCTTCCCCATGAACCCCACAGGCAATACACAGTTCAAGAAGCACTTAAAGATAAGCACCAAACACACAAAAGCACTCTCTTCTCAAACTACCACTCCTCCCTGGCAACCTCGTCCTCTACCTCCCGATTCTGGCCCTTGAGTAGTGGCTGCAGGCTCTTTTTGTAGCCCTCCCGGAAGTGCTCCTGGTGGTAATTGACCTAATTAGGCTGCACTTCCGGGTGTGGCTACATTCCAGCCCACAGAGGCTCGTTAAGCCGTGCAGCTCCTCCAGGTGGTGGCCACGGAGCCCAACAGGTCTGAGTCCTGAAGTCCCACACCTGTGGCCCTGATGTAACCCAGGAGGGCTGCAACCATACGTTCCGAGGGACGTAGAGTGCATCCCATGGCTGCACCCCCGGATCCAGTGTTGAAGGGGCGTCCCGGCCGGGCATGGGGCCCGGCCACCTGTCACAGCTGTTGCTCACCATTGCATGTTGAGTATGAAAGTGATATACTTGTGTAGCCATTATCTGCTTAAAGTTTAAAGCTTTAAGCATGGCTCTGTGTTTCTAGAAAATAACCTCAGGTCTTTTTCATATGTTAATAAATGCAAATCAGGATTAAACTGAATTTTGTTAAATTCCAAATGAATAACTCCTCATTTATTATGTACACCTGTCTCTTGGCATTGCTTGCAGTATTACTGTTTAGCTGCTACCCAAGGGGTTGAAGGTGGGTATGGTGGACCTCTAGGTTGAATGTAGCAGAGTTCATTTGGCACTATGGTGCTGCATAGTGAGATGTGTCATGTGAAAGCTGCAAAAGAGAAATTCCATACGCTATTTAGAATCTTCTTCTTCTTCAACAGAGTTTTTGTATTGTGAAGCAATAATTAAGTTAAACTACATCTGTGTTATACATTTAACATTTATGTTTATTTAACTGTAGTTGTCTTGCTCAAGTTTTTCTATTATGAAAACACATCTGTTTCATATACATGAGTTGTAAATGGGGAGAATGTAATTTCATGTTCACATGCATGAAAACATTATTTTATACTTCAATCACTGAACTTACTGCAGTTATTACTTTAGCCATTCGCAGACATGTGAACTGCAGGGCAGATGTAAAAGTAGCACCAGACCTAAAGAAAGATGTGATTTCAGATAAGCAGAACATTTCTCAACAATGAGCTTGTTTTAATATGCATAATAATAATTGAATTTGAATGTCTTTAATTGTTATAAACAATATTGGCACTGTGGAGTTTAGCATGTTCTCTTCATTTCTGTGGGAGTTTTTCTATGGAGATTCCCCATATCCCAAAGAGGTGCAGGTTAAGTTAATTGCTAAGTCTAATTTGGCCCTGCGTGTAACAAGTTGGAAGTGTGAGAGTTACCAGTCTATTCAAAATTGCCTCCTGCCTTGCATCTAATGGGCTCTGGCTGCTCGCATCCCTGCAATTGATGAACTACCTTTATAAATGAATGAATGTACACAGAAATAGACCCTATTGATGAAGACTCACAACAACAACATATTTTAAGGTCTTCCTTTCATATTTGACAAATGTTCAACATTTTCTACAGCTTTCAATTATATATCAGTTATTTCAGAGGTTGTAATGAGTCCTGCTTCATGTGTTATTTTATTGGAAAAAATTGCCTAATAATTTACCAAGGATTAAATGCTCTCATGTAAAAGTTTTTGTTTTGTTTCAAATGATTATTCATGTAGTCGATAATGTGCTCAGCCTGTTTTATTTTGTTGATCTTCTTATTTTATAACTATTTTCTCATTGGTTTTGTATTATAAAATGACACCCATATAAAGTATTTTGAAATGCTACATTTTGAAGAGACTATATGAAAAAAATAATCACTTGTTTCTGTGTGTGATTTTTGTGTCAAAGCAATGTTGGATTCCTTTTGAATTTTGATTTTATTGATGCAGACAGTAGTGCTTCAGAGCTTAGCAGCTTCTGGGGTCTGCATTCAGTTACCGGCCCAATCACAGTCTGTTTGGAATTTGCACATTTTCTCTGTGTCTGTGTGGATTTTCTCCTGGTGGATTAAGGAAAGATGTGAAAAACAGCTTGATGTGCTAAATGAAGTTTGTTAGTGTTTGATACCTGAGTGGACTAAAAGAGGCAAGAAATCTCTTATGTCAAATTATGGAAATTGTTTCTGTGATTAGTGCTACAGGCTCCGTTTATTACTGAAATGGCTAAGAAATTAATAAAGTCAACCTCTTTTACCCCAGTTGATCTCAAAAGAAATTCTGATTCACATTTAAATGCTATAAATCAGTTATCTAAAAAGCAATGCCAGTCGAATTTGAAATAATTTTCTTAAATAATACGCTACCGTGGCTGTTCGTTTGTCTGTCCAGGATTTTAAATCACCTGTAGCTTGACCTATTGACTTGAAATTTGGTACACATATACTACGTGATGTCTACTATCTGCTTTTGGGGTTGTGATTGACCGCCAAGGTTATTCCTCTTTTTATTTTTATTTTATTTTATTGTAGAATCAACTTTTGGCAGTGGCCAGCAGGGTGGCCGTGCAGCACATCAGTACTGGCGCTGTTCTGGTCCCAACCACCTTCGCCGTCACTTCCCCTACCTCTTCATATCTTAAATCAGATTGAAGACTTAAGTGCCAGCTTAAGTGAATCATTAAAAAAAAAGTAATTGCAACACAAACACTGATTTAATCAGTTTTAATACGAAAAGATGCAGAAGAACGCGGGTGGAGAAAAGAAGAGCTGCTCAGGAAGCAGCAAGCACATCAACCTCTGAGCAAATGAATGCTAAACATATAGAGAAAGAATACGAAAACTATGAATGCTCAAGTCAAGTGTATTCACTGCACGATAATGCAGTGTGCCATTACAATGCTGGTAAAGCATTCATATATAATACAAATATAATGATTTTTTTTTGTTTTATTTAATTTTGTATTATTATTATTATTGCCGGTGTTTACCCAAAGTAACCCAAACATCAGAACATATGTATTTGTTTATGGATTGCTATAAATTACACTCTTGGAGTTTGGACTCTGCATAGATGGAAGATATATATATATATATATATCCATTCCCTTAAAACATAATACATTCCTGAATAATGTAATCACCATTATAAAAAAAGAAATGTCACATTTGTCATAACTTGAAAAAGTGCATTAAATGAAACCAGTCTTGACTTGAACCCTTGCATCTTGATGGATTCCTGCATGTATATTCCTAAATTAAATACTTTTTGGGCAAAGATATTTTCTTATTTATCAGACAGCATTAGAATTATGATCATTTAAAATCTTTTTACAGCAGTGTTTGGAGTTAGTTCAGATAGGACTACACAATGAACTCATTGTAACTTCCTACGCTACATTTTTAGCACATCAGAGTAATAGTGCTCAACTGAAAGAATCTTAATGCACCTTGCATAACTTAATTGGAAAAGTATATCTTATATTACCAAAAACTAGAAAAAAATCTCATTTTCTGTGCATGGAACTGTGTAGAGCTTCTTTTGAAATTGGCAAGAATTCATTAATGTTATACTAAAGTAAGTCTGCTGGGCCCCTGCCAACATTTCTGCTACATTCCTATTGTTTTAATTAATATGAGGATGTATAACACATTTTTTAAATTACTAATTAGCTCTCTGTTATTAATAAGGGTGTAGTTTGGAGTGTGGTTTAATGTTGACATATCTTAATTCTTTTTCTGACATATAGAAATTGATTGTTTTACTGAATAGCCTCACTTTTTCCTTTTTTGTTTACTTATAACAGTGTGCGTTGGAATGTTATATAAAAGCATTTCTCTTGTAATGCATATTTTTTGGAAATAAAATAAGTAAGAAACTAAAACAATTATTCCAAGATTTATGTAAGAGCTTCTTTCATTTTCTCTCCTGATATTTTTTATTATTGGTTCACTTGCGTGAATGTCAGCACAACATAAATGAGGACAGCGTGATACATTGTGTGCTGTCTCCAGCACTCCTACAACTTGCAGACAAATTTCAAAGATTTAAACTAGGTCCCAACTTGGGAAATTACTAGATTGGTTTCTTAGGATTCTTAAGCTTGTTTCACAGATACACTTGAACTGAGAAATGATCAGTACTGCGGTAGTCAGCATGTATTAACACTAGAATTACCAGAGCCTACGAAAAAAAAACTCGTAGATCCGTCCCACCTTAAAACGCTTCACACATCTCTGTCACCGTCTTTTGTCCTTTAAATGTGTTGATAAGCAGCAAACAGCAAGCAGTCTGCTATCACATCCCCCCACTGGCACACAGTTTTCTCAGCTCAAGTCTGCTTACCTACTTGTCAGTTGCTTAGAGCTGTATAGAGTGAGAAGTCATGCAAAATGACACCTTTTATAAATACTATATCGTTATTTGGAACACTTGCATTTCATGTGTGTTCCGTGTCTACAACAATCTATGCACAGTAAACACATCGTTAAAACAGAAACGTTTTTCATGTTTTAGTAATAATTGACAAAATGTAGGCATGAAGTGTATAATGTATGAAGCCTGAATTCCAAATATCTTTATACACTATTACAAAAGATAAAAGTATAACAGAACAATTGCGCTTTTTTCTAAGGCTATAACCGAAGAAAAAGAAACCAGGTTAGTGCTGCTTGCTGTCCTGCCTTCTTGGGTAGTATACTGGTTAGAGCTGCCGACTCCAACTCATAAGGTTCTGGGTTCGAGTTTTAACGTCTTCCAAAATAAACGTTTTGAGTAGTAAGCTGTTCTTATTGTTAATATTATACAATAAAAGCATACATTTGATTTGCGACTGTAACAGCCACTGTAAATGTATAGTACTTGTCAAAGTTAGCGTCTTTTTTTTAGTTTTCTTAGTTTTACTTTATTTGCTTATCTTCCTACAGCATAAAGTCACAAGTATACTGCAGAGCTTCCTCTGTTTGATCATCAAGGGCATGCTCACAAATTACACGTGTAATGCCACAAAAAATACCTGCTGACACTTTAGTACGCGAGCAATGGTATGCGAATGCAGTTAGACTGTTTTTGGGCACATACACCACACTAGTGTTTAGATCTGGACGGTGTAGCGTTGGCGAGCTCTGTAAGCCGTGCTGTTTCTTTGAAGGACAGGTGATTGGCAGGATGACACCGGACTTTCGCCTTTACGCCTGGTGCAGCTGCGTTGTTCTTATATGTGAGGGGACGTTTCTTGCGGGGATGGCTTCTGTTTTCTCCGATCTGAGTTCACCTCTGTTATAGCGCGTCTTTATTTGAAAACAGCAGTGTCAGATCGGGGCGAGCGTGAACGCAAACTTTGACAAGCACTATAAATTTACAGCAGTTGTTACAGACGTAAATCAAATGTATGTTTTTATTGTATAATATTAACAATAATAGCAGCTCTCTACTGAAAACGGCAAACTTGAGAAGCTGCCAGCATCGAGTTTACCGTTTTGAGTAGAGACCTTTAAACAAGTACAGCATAGGCCTACTGCCCTTGTGGTTATCTAGTAACACTAGCACGCCGAAGGGTACTGCAGTTACTCTGGTCTGAAGTACAGACTTTATGAGAGCAGAGTGTCGCAAATAGTTTACCTGTTCTAGACTGCCAAAGAAAGCATTACAAGCTGTGAAATACAAATTAGATAAATGAGAGCTTAACAGCAAGCTTTAATAATTAACCATGCAGCGACATTAAACACAGACATAATGGGGTTGCAGGTTTTTAGTGACTCCTGTAAGGACAGTGGTGCACCTGGAAGAAGAAAGAAATTAGCTTTTTTTTTAGAGTCATTGATGTTCTATATCACTAATGTCTTAGTCATACAAAACTGCTGCAGAAACCCTTGTTGAAAAATGTTTTTGCCTGTCGGTTCTCTATGTTGGATTTAACTAGGATTCAACTACAGTAAATGATACATTTAAAGAAGAGAACAATATTTAAGTTTTGTCAAACTACCTCTGTTTGTCATAGGTCATAATATTCTGAATGTACTGGCAACAATCCTAACACTACTAGATAGATAGATAGATAGATAGATAGATAGATAGATAGATAGATAGATAGATAGATAGATAGATAGATAGATAGATAGATAGATAGATAGATAGATAGATAGATAGATAGATAGATAGATAGATACTTTATTAATCCCAAGGGGAAATTCACATACTTCAGCAGCAAAAAATATTAAATTAAAGAGTAATAAAAAATGCAGGTAAAAAACAGACAATAACTTGAATAATGTTCAACGTTTACCCCCTCTGGTGGAATTGAAGAGACGCATAGTTTGGGGGAGGAATGATCTTCTCAGTCTGTCAGTGGAGCAGGACAGTGACAGCAGTTTGTCGCTGAAACTGCTTCTCTGTCTGGAGATGACACTGTTTAATGGCTGTAGTGGATTTTCCATAATTGATAGGAGCCTGCTGAGTGCCCGTTGCTCTGCTACGGATGTCAAACCGTCCAGCTCTATGTCAACAATAGAGCCTGCCTTCCTCACCAGTTTGTCCAGGCATGAGGCATCCTTCTTCTTAATGCTGCCTCCCCAGCACACCACTGCATAGAAGAGGGCACTCGCCACAACCATCTGATAGAACATCTGCAGCATCTTACTGCAGATGTTGAAGGATGCCAGTCTTCTAAGGAAGTACAGGCGGCTCTGTCCTTTCTTGCACAGAGCATCAGTATTGGCAGTCCAGTCCAATTTATCGTCCAGCTGCACTCCCAGGTATTTATAGGTCTGCACCCTCTGCACACAGTCACCTCTGATGATCACGGGGTCCATGAGGGGCCTGGGTCTCCTAAAATCCACCACCAGTTCCTTGGTTTTGCTGGTGTTCAGTTGTAGGTGGTTTAAGTCGCACCATTTAACAAAGTCCTTGATGAATATAGAAACCTCATGAATAAAGCACATAGACTCAGATGCTCAGGGCACTCATTTACCATACATGTTACAAATATACTATATTATAAATATACTATATGTCTGTCAATGTGTTCCCTATATAGTTTCTTGCACAATAACTACTATTACTAAAGGTATTAGCAAAAAATGAGTCTTACAATGTATCAAGTATGCACTGCAGTAGTGTGACAGTGCGGGTTAGCTCCACACTCCCTCTACCATTTTGGAGCCTCTTAAACCCGACACCACCGATAGTCATGACTATGAGCCTGGCTAGATGAGGACAAACACACAACAAGCAAGTGGATGGTGATAAAGTGCTCTAGTGCTTTTAGATAGATAGATAGATAGTTTTATTCAAAAATCAAAACAATCAGTGTCCATTAAAGTGCTGTCCATTAAAACCATTGTCTCCCCAGCGGACCTTGCAGCTGAGGAGCCGACTCCACAACAGACTCAGCTTTCTTTCTTCTGCAGTCTACCGGTCTGGGTCCCTGCTGCTTCCATGGCCACACAGTAGGGCTGCCAATCCGGACTTAGGTTCAGGTCCTTCCCTCCCAAGGACCAAGGAAAGGCACATCCTCTGAGCCTCTGTCGCTGAGTCTTGCTTCCTTTCTAGACTTACACAGAGCCGTACTCCTCCTGGTCACCCCACTCCCAGAGTGGAGTGGAGCAAACCATCACCGCATCCCCATCTCCTCCTCCTGGCTGTCTTCCTCCTCACTCCTGCACCAGCTCGTTTCAGTTTCCTGCCTGCTTCACACCCTCTATTTTAACCTCCATTTATTTCTTGCTCTTTTCCTTGGTTCTCCTCTTTTCACTCTTGCACTCCCCTTTTATATGCTGGGGAGCGGTTGCAGGTGCAATCACCTGTTTACCGTCCTGGTGTGATATGGAGATGATCAGACCACCCGCATGTGCCGGCAAGATAACACATGGATGGCTGACCGCCTTGTACCAACCCAGAGATGAGCTGTCTTCTCTGCAGATCACTTGTACCTGCTCCACTCCCTAGCACAAGCGTGTCCATTATTTAATTATTTAAAATCTGATGCCTTTTTCTGAGCCCACAACCCATATACTACAAGTAGAAATGTACAGTAAGGTGTAAAAGTAACAGGATATAATGCGTGATATAATGCCAAATGGAGTAGACCAGACTTTTTTCTAAGGTAGACTAATCTGTATTTAAGGCATTCTTGGGGGAAGCGGCAGGTCCAGGTGGACGAACTCTGGTGGTGATGTCAGATGGGATGGTGTCAATCATAGTTTCTGCAGAAGGGGAAGAAGAGAGGTCGTTATTACACAATGTCACCTCCTGTCTCAGCAGAAAATTGACTTCACCCAAGCCTTCCAGATGTTTCCCATGGGCACACGCATGACAAAAGTTATTCAGAACACCTGTTAATTCTTAGTTGCCTTGGTCCCATTCATATAAAATGCAAAATTGCAAAGAGTGTAATACTATATTGCTCAGAGAAATAATTCCTTGTATGCTGTATTTTAAATAGTGCCTTCCAAAGCAATTTGATGTGTATTTGGTATATTATATGCAAACCTTGTTTTTAAAGAGCATTTGAGGGATTAGACAGAGGGACCAAGCGGGGAAGTACATGCTGCAGGTCAGGGTGATAAAGAATGTAGATGGAAATTTGCTGACAAGCAAATATATTGTATTTTCATCTTATTGCTTAAGGTATTGGATAACCCTAATACTTCTAAATGCCATTTGAGTGCTTATATGTTTTATACGCTAGCTTGAGAGCTTGCCCCTCACTCACACAGGTAAAGGTCCTACACGCTTGTTTGGTCTTCTATCAGCACTTGCATCCTTAAAACAAAATCTGCATGCTTGCTTCCTCACAGAACATGATGACCTTGGCTCACTGCTTGACTCATAGAAACTCAAAACAAAGCAAGTGAGAAGGACAAGCGGTCTCTCTAACAAAATAAATGGTGTCTTTTTAAAGTTGCTCCAGGCCTAGGCTTTTCATAGCTAAAAGCACTAAAACTAATAATAAAGCATATTGATCCTTAATCAAAATTCTCAAAGTGCACAATAAAATTTACTTTAAAAAAAAACAATTGTTTCACAAGATGCCGGGCTGTTTTCTTCAGTCTTTCATCTGTGTTGCCAGGTTTGGGGCTTTGGACCAAAAAAAAATTTAACTAAAAAACTGTAGAAGAATTATGATGATCCCTTATCTGTCCCTAGTTCACATAAATCAGTCTAGTTCTGTCCAATCATCATGGCATACCGAGACTCACTCTCAGGATATTGCAAGGGCTCATTACTGCTTTTTTATACTTAGTGGTGTGCTATTTATGAAGAAAAGAAAGATGTTTAAATCAACACAGAACAGAAGAATGCTATAACAAGAAACCCTCTGTGCAATTAATATGTATTTATGGAAATGATGTTGCCTGTTTTGTCTCAAGATGTCTCATCACATTAAAAAACATTAACATCCCACAAGCAATTGGTGTCAGATTTCATTTCCACACAGTACAGAACAGGCTTGTAACGTTGACAGCACATACAGACACGTGAAATTTGGGGTCTACAACCACAGGTTTAGGCTAGTTTGAGTTTTGTTTAAAGATCTCTTAGTGTCTTACTATGAGCTTTTATTTTTATCTGTAATTTTTATTGTAGTATTTTATCTTTTAGACTTTTCCATCATAGTTTTTATTTATATTATTTATTTACACTTACAGTCATACTAGATAGAATAAAGATGGCAGTGGTCTCACTAACACACTTGGCCATGTGATTTCCACAGAATGAATCATGACAGAAACCCTAGCTTGCCATTTTGGTTTCTAGAAGACAGCAACAATTAAAGGCTGAATATTTTGTCCTAGTTTCTGTGGCTTAGCAGTATACCTTAGTAAGGAATAGAAAGTTGTCCTTGGAAAAACTTGCACAACTATTGCAAAACTGAAGGCAACTCATCCCATACCTATGAAGTGTTAAACTTTACTGTTTTTACCTGTTTTTTTTCCTGAGTCTTTGATTTTTACAGTTAATTCTGCCTTTTGTATATCGAAAAACATGCAAGTCACAGTGGGTTATTTAGCATTTCCAAACTGAGCGTTTGTGAATGGACCCTGTGAAGCACTGGCATTTTATCCAGAGCCGGTTTCAACCTTGTATCCAATGCTTCCAGGATAGGCACCTTTGGCACAGTGTTACCATGAATTAGATTAATTAGGTTTGAAGATGTATATTTGTTGGTTAAATGAGCTACTGTTTATTGCTACCTTATTGTGTTAACCACTTGCAAATCTGTACTAGATAAGAAGGATCAGAAAATGGATAGCTGCATGGATGGATTGTTTTTGTACTCCCTCCTAAACTCTTCAGTCATCCTCATGTGGCTGCCTGCCTGTCTATATGAGACTCTTAGCCTGCTGCCTGCTTGTCTACCCCTTTATCCTCTTCCATCTACTGTATATAGCACTTTGCCTTTAAGATATAACAGTTATGATTTTTTCTTGTACCTTCTGAGATGATTTTGTTATTGACTTTTGGATATACTGTAGCTTTTCTCTAATTTTATATTTACACTTTCTTTGTGCAAACCTATTTTAATGACAGCATTGCTTTTCTATTGATTTTTCTATATATCTTCATGCTGTGTACTTGAAAGTAATCCCTGAACAGCTTTTGTGCCAACTGCATATTTATTAGAGCAGTAATTAAGTCCACAGGGGATCGTTGTAGCAGATCCAGACTACATTACTAGGATCTACATGTCTGTGCAAGTCTCCTGTCAGGGGAAGATTTTTTTTCTCCAGATAATCTTTAATAATCATTTCATTTTAAAGATGCTTCTTTTTTGAAATTGCAAAAGAAAACAAAAGAAGTGTTCTTTAGCACATTCCCTTTCACGTATTTTGATGGTCTGTTTGTGAAGAACTCAAAACATGGTGCATACTAATCTTAATGACAGTTCATATAAGCTTCCATTTTTTGTATCTTTTTTTGTCACATCTGGATTACTGCATTTCACTACTAGCAGGAGGACACAAATGTGCAATCAAGCATCTACAGATGGTCCAAAATACAGCAGCCTGTCTTGTTTTCAACCAATCAAGATGGGTGCATGTCACCCATTTCTTCACATCTCTAATTTGGCTCACTGTAGCAGCAGAACACATTAAATTCAAGTCTTTGATGCTTTTGCCTGTGGAGTAGTCAGTGGATCAGCACCTGTGAATATGTTCACACTGGTGAATTGCAGGTTACTGTAGGTCTCCCAGTGAACAGCGTCTGGTGATGCCACCTCTGCATGGTATCAAATCTCAATCCAGACTCTTTTCATATGTAGCTCCTAGTTGGTAGAACCTTTCAAACTGCTGACTCCCTCAATGTGTTTAAGAAGCGGTTAAAACCCTACTGTTCTGTGAATATCTGTCAAATTGTTAATGAATGTTTTTTTCACTCTGTGGATACCTGTCTTACTGTTAAATTGATTTTTTGCTATGCTAGCTTTATAGCTTTACAGTGCAGTGTCGGTTTGTGAAACAAACAAGTAACTTCTGTTTTTCACAAACCAACAGACAGACGGAACCAACAGAAAATGGCACATCTCCATGCCTACAGAAAAGATGCAAAACATGTGCCCACATCTATGATACAGACCGTATAGTTATACCACACTGCCAACTTGAACATCACATAAAGGGATCATTTTCCTGCAGATCATCTAATGTAGTCTACCTAATTTTCTGCATGAAATGTCCTGACACTGCACTCTATGTGTAGAAACTGGACAAACACTCCACCAGAGAATGAATTTACACAGGTTCCACATTAAACATGGCAACACAGATATTCCTGTAGCGGCCCACTTCAACAGCCATGGACACTATGAGAGGGACTTTAAAGTCACAGTGCTTATGGGCAACTTCAAAACACAGCAAGAGAGAAAGAATGGGAAGTTAAACTCATGCTAAAATTTAATACATTACAACATGGCTTGAATAGAGACAAGAGTTTTATGGCCAGATATGAGGATTGTTTACATCTCTCAGAATGACAGACAACCTGCCTACAGATCCACATTGTTTTGAATGTTTTTTGAATGGGTTTTGTTTTGAAAAAACTCATTACAAACTTCAAAAGACTTTGTTGGACAGTTATCTTATCCAGAGATCTTGACAATACATTGTTCTTTTCTCTCTTGTTAAATTAATCCTAGCCTGAATGAATCTATTAATTTTTTTCCTAGAGTGTGTATATAAACATAGGGAGCTCCAGTTTCTGTATTACATCTTGCCTGAAGAAGGGGTCTGTGTTGCCTCGAAAGCTTGCATATTGTAATCTTTTTAGTTAGCCAATAAAAGGTGTCATTTTGCTTGGCTTTTCTCTACATTTATAATGGCTAACACTGTACAACACCCTAGTACTTAAGAAACACGTTTAAGATTTGGCAACATTGTCTTTCAGGTGGCAGTCTGTTAATTTAGCCAGGGTCCAGACTCTACTTTTTTTGTATTCCAGAGTGCAGTCACTTCAGAATTCAATGAAATCACCTAAATTGCAGCTGCTCACTGTAGTGGTATCTCCCAAATGTTCCCAGATATAGTATACTCTATAATGGTAGCCAACAAAATTTAAAATATAGGCCTTTGCCCATATAGAAAGGCAACTTGTCCAGTAGGACTCCCGTGTATGTGTAGATACATACAGTACATAATCTTTTTTTATTAATTCAAATGTTAATTTAATCAGAACCATTCAATATAAATTCATAGTTTAATGTCAAATGTCTGTAGGAGGTCATTTTAATTTGATAAATTATTAATGTCTTCATTTTTGTCTTTCACATATGATTGTAGCTATTCAGCTATGAGTAATACAGATAACTGAGAAACAAAGTGTGTTTGACACAATGACATATTTAATATTGTATGCAGTCATAGTATGGATTAATTAAAGTCTGAAAGTAAAGAGATGAAAATAAATGAAGAGAATTGAATAGTGCTTCAGATTTTATGAACAGCAGGTGCTTAGAAACAAAAATATGCATTGTAACAATAGCTTTGTCTTGATTTCAGGAGAATTGTTGTAGTTTAAACAAGGCCAAAAATACAATTGTTGAATTTCACTAAAGTTTCTAAGATACAGTATATGTATTACTATTCGTGGTAGAGAGCTGGGGGCATCATTTAGTTGTTTTTTTTTTTTAAACAGAAAAAAATTGCCTTGGAATGGTTTCAACATATAGCCATAAAAATGTCCATACTGTGCCAGAACCTTAATTTGTCATTGTTTTTTTGCCAGTCTATCCTTTTTGTCTGCTAAATGGTGCCACTTTCTTTAGTATCTATCTATCTATCTATCTATCTATCTATCTATCTATCTATCTATCTATCTATCTATCTATCTATCTATCTATCTATCTATCTATCTATCTATCTATCTATCTATCTATCTATCTATCTATCTATCTATCTATCTATCTATCTATCTATCTATCTATCTGTGACTTCTTCAGGGTCAAAAGGAAGTCAGAGCCATGGGGGGGTGGGGGTACCAACAACCTTGAGGTTTAAAATCCAATGCTGCAACCTCAAAATCACAGTAATCAAGAAATTCTCAGAATTTTGAGTTCCTGCTTTTGTTTCTCTTCATATTACCTCATTATTACAAGTGTTCACTATTTCATTTGGAAGTAATTAGAAAAGTGTTTCACTTGACGTCCCACTTTCTCAAGAGGTCAGAAGGATATAAAGAAAAAACATCCATTGTAAGACGAACTGAGACTGGCAAGCTTAACAAGATTTCATTTTTTTAAATTACTAAAGCAGTTAGAAATTGCGGCTGGTGTTTTCATTTTTCACAAAAACAGAAAAAGTTTAATTAAGTACAGTGCCAGTCCTGATTGTACTTCTCTGTTTTTCAAAGGAGCACATGCAATTTATTTGTTTTTTGATTTTATTCTCTAATCATTCCAAAGTTGCTAAGCAGATCTTTGATGCCAAGAGTAAACATTTTGGGTCAATCAGTTTATGCGCTCTTATTCACTGTCCTATAAAGCTAATGCTGTCATGCCCTGTGTCCTTCACACTGAGAAGGCACAGAGCTCAGAGGAGTAATGAGCCTTCTTTACAATAAAATTATGCAGTTCTGCTGCAGAGGGAAAAGACAGGGATTTCTCTAGTGCTGGTGTACAGACTTGTTTTAAGGACGGTCTCCAACCTTCTGTCTGTTTGCAGGATTGAATGAAAGATGTGTAATCATTACTGAGGGCTTTAACAGTACTACTTTAGTTGTGCAAGTCATCCTCCCCACAGCAGAGCTATTAAAAATCAGTGCAGAGGTCCAGGCCTTCAGAATACAGTGAGTGCATAAAAGCGACTAGACTACTTAGTTTGTCAATTAGTAGGTACATAAATATTGACTAACTTATGTGTATACAGTTTTCTTAGACGCACGTATTTGACTAAGCAAATGCCTTCTGCTAGTTAGAGTTAGATGTACTATTCTGCATTGCTTTGTGTAAGTTAGTTAATGATCGTTTTTCCATTGCAACTAGAACAGATTTCTTCAATGCACTGTCAGGGATTCCTCTCTTCTTTCACCAACCTTGTACTTATAAGGTTGGGTTGGATGAGTGAATTAGATCTCTGCAAAAGCACATTAGGACATGTCATTTTGCACAGGGTTTGTACCTGAAATTTTGTTCTGATAGACTCTAAATCTATGTGATTAAATGTTGTACGCTTAGTCATCTATTCTACTGTTAAAACTGGGCCCCATACTGCTGTATTATGAAATGTAGTAAAAGCCACACTAGATTTTGTGAGCCTACAGCACTGAAGGTTCTGGTGACTTTAGAAACAAATGCAACATTAAGTCAGTTTCTTCCTTTAGGTAATCATATTTGCATTTAACAGTATTTGTAGTACAAAGCGATTTGAGCTCAACATTTATTTTTACATTAGTTAACTCTGCTGTCTCATACCTTGATAAAATATAATTCTAATCCCAAACTCATCACTGTTGATATGGATTTGTACATTCATCTTGTGTCCATTTGGAATTTTTCCCCACATGCCAAGGACATTAGGTTTATATGCAAAGCCAAACTAACCATGCATTCCACTAACAAATATTTTGGGACTTGAAAGGAGGATAAGCCACTTTCTCTATTTGTGAATGGGCCTACCACAAAGACTACGCAGCATTGTAGTGTATGATAAAAGCGACAAGCTATGGCTTCCTTTCAGCAGCTTGACCAAGGAGTTCATAGTAACTCATGAAACAGAGGTTCTGTAGTATAGAGACTCTTTAGACACTAAATTTGACATGGCTGCACTAAAAGTGAGGACATGGTGGAAGTGAAGGGCAGAGGACACAGTTAGCCTGGCTCATCGATACTACAGCACATAGAGCTAGTTGGGTCATTAAGGTCTGTGTAGGCAGAACTCAGCAGTGTGCCAAGAACTTGCTGCAATAAAGTGTAAGTCAATGAAAGATACCAGCTAATCCAGAAGGAGGTGCGTTCAAATGTGGAAAAAGTGCAATGCAGTAGGAAAGGGGGTTATAACAACAAGGCGTGTCTCATTGACTAGGTGAAAGCAAGTAATGTACCAGAACATTTCAGAGGCAAAGTTTAGGAAAACCGGACCATGTTGCATTAGATTCTCAATCCAGTCGGCTTACGATGTCCTTCCCAACCTATCCAATCTCTTCTGCTGTTGTAAGAGCAACATACTAGCATGTCCTCTGTGTCGAAGAAGAGAAGTCATAGAGCACATCCTCAACTATTGCCCATAGGCCCTGGCAGAAGACCATTACCTCTAGCTGAAAGTGATAACAGAACAACATCAAAGATCAAAACTGAAACTATTATTAAAAAAATATTTTCGTAAACTGAAATAAAATAATTAGCAAAGCCAAAATGAAAAACTAAAACTAAACAAAACTATTAAAGCAGCTGGAAAGACTAACTGAAATAAAATAATAATATACTAAAAACATTTTTAGTTTTCGTTTTTGAATTATTATTTTTGCCATTAGTCTTTAACCCTTGTAACTTTTAACTCTAAAACAGAAAGTAATCCACCATTAACCACCCACATATATTTCATCCATTGAGCAGTGGCTGGTGACAGATGGAGAGCAGGTGTTCACACAGCATTTGCAGTGACAGAGTGAACTGAATACAGGCACATAAAGCATGTGAAATAGAAAGCGATTTACATGTGTAGCATAAACGTTGTAACACATCTGTGAGTACGTGGGAAATAATGGAATACCCAATTCACAAATCAAAAGAGAATCACCGACTTCTACCTGACAGTCAGGTCTTTAGGAGCTACAGTACCTCTTCTCATGGCCCAGCTAGATGCTGATCTTCTTCTTGGCTTTATGCAAATTGCTCCCAGAAAACAAACAAAGGAAACCAGATGTCCCACCTCTTGGGCGCCGCTGTCACTCACAGTCTGTAATTACTATCCACACAAAACCCGAAAAACAAATTACTCTTGTTTATGTGGCAGCGCTACAACGTGACTGAGAGAATGAAGGTGAAAAAAAACAAAAACTTTTACAAGTACCATACATTTACACCAGCTGTTACAGATTCAAAACAAATGTATGTTTTTATTATATTACCAGCATTGTAACGGCGCATTGTATGATAACGTGCAGTGCATACACTTAACTTGAGCATTCATAGTTTTCATACTCTTCCTCAGTACATTTAGCATTCATTTGCTGAGAGGTTGATGCGCTTGCTGCTTCCTGAGCAGCTCTTCTTTTCTCCACCCTAGCGTCCTTCTGCATCTTTTCGTATTAAAACTGATTAAGTCAGTGTTTGTGTTGCAATTACTTAGTACATTTTTTTAAATGATTCACTTAAGCTGGCACTTAAGTCTTCAATCTGATTTAAGATATGAAGAGGTAGGGGAAGTGACGGCAAAGGTGGTTGGGACGAGAACGGCACCTGTACTCATGTGCTGCACGGCCACTCTGCTGCCTGCTGCCGAGAGTTGATTCTACAATAAAATAAAAAGAGGAATAACCTTGGTGGTCAATTATCACCCCAAAAGCAGATATTAGACGTTACGTAGTATATGTGTACCAAATTTCAGGTGAATAGTTCAAATGGTTTGTGAGCTACAGGTGATTTAAAATCCTAGGCAGACAAACAAACAGCCATGGTAGCGTATTATATCTATACTAATAAAAGGCAAAGCCCTCACTGACTGACTGACTGACTGACTCACTCACTCACTCATCACTAATTCTCCAACTTCCCATGTAGGTAGAAGGCTGAAATTTGGCAGGCTCATTCCTTACAGCTTACTTACAAAAGTTAGGCAGGTTTCATTTCGAAATTCTACGCGTAATGGTCATAACTGGAACCTGTTTTTTGTCCATATACTCTAATGGAGGATGCGGAGTCACGTATCGCGTCATCACGTATTACGCCTCCTACGTAATCACGTGAAGTGAAAACAAGGAAGAGTCAAACGCGGGAACGAAGGTAAATGACATTAATTGTTGAGTGTCTTTTAATACTTTGTAAGCATACATATTAACAGATGTGCAATTAAACGTGTGCATTTACGGGGTGATTTCTCAGGCTTAAAGCTCGAAGTGATCACTCGAGTGAAGGCAGCTTCACAAAAAAAACAGATCCTTAACAAACTGTTATTGGTATATTTTCCCTCAATTTTAAAAGGTTTTCTTTTCTTCTTAATAAAAATTTAAAAGCAGAACTTCGCCGGTGCGAACCACGGGGATTTGAGCCACTGACGCATACAGACATATTCATGAGTGCAGGTACTTCGGAAAGAAAGCACCGTGTAAACCTAAAGTTTAAATTAAGTTCATAGACCTACAAAAGGTTGCTATTGATTTGAGGCAAGATTGCTTATCTCCTGTACAACTATACGTTGCATTCTCAAGAGTGTGCTTGCACGGCTTGGTCATATTACAACCGGAGTGCTGAACTGACAACGTGATATACAAACAGAACAATCGTGAAAACAGGATTAAATAAAAAGGCTGCTTCCGTTGGCAAAGCAACGAAAAAGGAAGACCTTATATGACGTTCGTTTATAAAACAGCGGAGAGGCTATGTGAAGTCAGTTTCACAAAAAAACAGATCCTTAACAAATTGTTATTGGTAGATTTTCACTCAATTTAAAAAGGTTTTCTTCTTAATAAAAATTTAAAAGCAGTACTTCGCCACTGCAAAGCACGGGGATAGATAGATAGATAGATAGATAGATAGATAGATAGATAGATAGATAGATAGATAGATAGATAGATAGATAGATAGATAGATAGATAGATAGATAGATAGATAGATAGATGGATGGATGGATGGATGGAATGGAATTGAACTGACGACCTCATGAGTATGAGTCAGCAACTCTTACCACTGCACCACTCACCATAAGTTAAATTCTTGTTCTTCAGTTATATTCTTAAAAAAAAACATACTGTACTTGTTTTGTTATACTTATACTTTTTATGAAAGTGTTTATTTGATATTTGGACTTCAGTCTTCACACATTATACACTTTATGTCTACATTTTGTCAATTATTACTAAAACATGAAAAATGTTTCTGTTTTAGTGATGTGTTCACATGGATCGTTGTAGACACGGAACACACATGAAATGTATGTATTCCAAATGTTGATATATTTTTTATCCTCTACAATTCTAAGCACCTCACTCCCAGATAAACCATTTAAGCAATGAGAATCTTCTTTGCGATTTGATCTGCGGCTGTGGTGGGGTGTGGATGGGATAGCAGGCAACTTGCTGCTTGTGCTGATCAACACATTTATAGCATGAAAGACAATAACGGAGAGGTGCAAAGGAATTTAAGATGGGCCAGGATTACAAGTTTTTTCATAGGCTTCAGAGATTCTAGTGTTAAAAATGTTAAATGGTGTCTCTGTTGTTTTGAGCCCATCAATACACCTTTTACCTACTCTTACTCTGCTCATTAAAGGTTTACTGTTCTTATGCATGGGCTATTCAAGTCTCACTGCTCCTAACCTTGACACTAAATACTTGTTTTTCTTTGTTTACCTCAGTACAGCTAGGTGGGGTCTGCACACTGATTCAAGCCTAAGAACCCCGTTCTTCCCAAGCCGCCATAATTTTCATGATCACACCTGTAAGAACACAGTATAATCTATTTTCTGATTTTTGATATCTTTTCAGGCATGCAAGTGGAAAAATTCTGTCTATAAATTGTATGTGCCTGAGACGGAATCAGAGATCAATATGGCTGGAAGAAAATAAAAAGCCCAGTATGGGAGATTTTTTATGCAATATTGAAGGCATTGACTTGGAGTGAGATATGTTGTGTGGTATAGACATTTAGAGTAAAATTCACCTAAATTTCATTACAAATTGGCTCATCCTAGGCAATAAAAGGAAAATATAAAAAAGTGCCAACAATCAGCGCCCATTTGTTCAGCACAAATGACATAGAAAATATTTTTAAAATTTTAAAATTGTTCATATTCAGTATCTGGTTTTGATTATGCTCGTTTTTATCAGACAAAAACAAAACCAGATAGTAAACCATGCAGTGTAAGTAAACTTCCACTAACATATCCAAATCCATTAAGTCTACAGTTGTGTCTGATTGTGACACAAAACTAAACTCCATAGTAGCTCTTTAACCATATCATCTCTATATATATAATATCCAACATCTGTTTGTCTGTATGTATGTCTGTCTGTCTGCTTTTCATGAGAGAACTACTTAACGGATTTAGATTGTGTTTTATTTTTCTATAAATTGCTGGAACATTCCGGTGGATTTTGTGACATCTGTCATCGCACTAAGTATCATAGTTCACTTGCGGCAGCAATTTATTTACAAGAATCCGAGATAGAGGATGCAGGCCGAGGAGAGGGGGAGGTGGGACCTCAGGAGTAGGGTGCCAGGCAGGGCCATCTTCACTCATGCGTCAACCTCCATTCGAATCGGTCTGCCACTCGCCACATGTTGGAGCGTACCTTGCCTCTGCTTAGCTAGCGATACCTGTTTGTCCAGGAGATATTATCATCTAGAGGTTGTTAAGGAGTGAGGTTTGACGTTTTTGAGAGGGACATCAGAGTTATGTGTGTTTTATAGAGTACCTGTGTGACGCTGCGGGTTCTCTTCAGGCTCCCAACACCATCGATAATGTCACCGAGATGAGCTGACAAATGAGGACAATTCTCAAATGAAGCCAGGGGATATTTCCAAAAGTGCTAAAGTGCTTTTATTAAAACAATAATCAAAACAAAAAGTGCAGTGCATCAGTTTCAATAAATAGTCCAGAAAACAAGTGTCCAGTGGGGCTAAAAACCATCAATAAATAAATTCTTTAAAATCAGACGTTAAAAATGTAGTCCCTCTCATCCCGCTCTCGGCACACCTCCTTCTCTCCTTCTCCCTGGATCACCCATAACTCGCGTAGCTGACGGAGACCCAACAGCCACGAGCTCCTTCGGCTAACCTCCGTCTTGGCCTCCTTCCGGACGTCACTGCCAGACCGTCGAGGTCAACTCTGCTTACTTCATCCTTCGTGTTCCTATAGTCGCTCCTCGGATCCCTCGGGAGGACACCAGCCCTGCTCACCCCAATCCTCGAACATTCAGTGGGGCGAACTAGCCCTTAGAGCACCACCGGCTAACGCTCCTTCAGCTTCTCCTTTTCAGGTGGCCAGATCCTCCTGCTTAGACCGCTCTTTACTGTCCATTAACCTTTTTTTCTTCACCTCGATCTATCCCATTCCTAGATGCATCTATTCATCAACCTTTTCCTTCCATTTCTTGCATCTATTCATCAACCTTTTCCTTCCATTTCTATCTCCCCTTTTCTCTGGTGTCGACCCGTATATATACACATACCGCTGTGCGCCTCCATGGGCACAGTGCCTTAATCACACACCGCAGGAAGCCAATGAGGCAATTGAGAACAACCACACCCACACGTTCAGGTGCGACTTGCTCCAGTCACCTCATTAACTCCCTGTGGTCATGCAATTGCGCCCACGGAGAACGGCACAGCAATACGGATTTAAAACCTGACCTTTTTTTATTGGAAGCTGCAGACCCACTATACCACAACCTGCTCATTGACCACATGCTTTTCTCCCCATGCGGGGGACACTCTCCCATCAGAGGGGAATACAATCAGATACAGTGGCAACGTAGAGCGTACCTACCTTCTGCTTGGCCAGAGATACCTTGCCAACTTTTTACATTTTTTGAAAAGAGATCACAGCTACATTCTTGCCCTTGACAGCAAAATCAAAAATATTGTATACGAAGAGGCCCTCAGATATGAAAACTATCAATATAAATTCTTCTCAATACAAAGTACGTTTAAAAAATTTTTTTTAATGATTTTTAAAGTTTGGCCTGTTTCACTACTACGTAGGCAGAGCCACAGGGGACAGATAGTAATTACTAAAACTGAAACTAATAGATATAAAAATATAATAGAAATGTCTTTGTGAAATAAAAACTAAATTAAAACTAAGAATACACGATGAAGGGAAACTCAAACTAAACTGAATGTCCAAGTAAGGTCAGAAAAAGTATAGAAATAAAAATTAATATAAAAAAAAGGAAAAACTATAATAACCTTCTAGCAGAAGCCACCTTTAACAGCATCAGTTATAGCAAGCTGTGCTACCCAGCAAGGCAGGCAGTTGGCTATGTCATGGCTGGGGGGGAGCCGGATTTCATATCACCACACGAGACTGGTAGCTGAAGGCTGACCTGGGTAAACAGCTTGAGTTGCCAGATGCTATTATACCAACAAACTTATGCCAGACATGCTTCTGATGTCTGAAACAAGAAGAAATGTGGTTCTGCTGGATCTGTTGATTCCATGAATATAAAAGTCATAGGAGAGGAACAGGTACAGCACGAGGAACAGAGGCAGCAGTAACCTGCACAGTGTCTGCCAATAGAAGTGAGTTATAGAGGCATCTGAGGACATTTTCTCTACAGGGCCATTAAGTTCCTTGTTATCACATGATAGCACAGCAGAAAAGCCATTAGATCAAGAGGAATGCACATCTGTGGACAACATGTACTGCTTGGCCACAAGTTAGGGCCCGATCAGCCTCATCTGGATCACTTGGATAACTGTGTATGATTGTTGAATGACCTGAAACACTATATCACCTCAGGTACAATTACTGATGACGTAAGCCAAGTGAACTGTAACATGAGTGAGTGGGTGCCTGTCATTGACTATGATATGGATAATGAAAAATGTTGAATGAAAATAAAAGCTAAGAATATGAGTTGCTATAAAATAGATGTTTTGCGTAACTGAAGTAAAACAAGATGCTAGTGGTACAACATCCTTGCTCTGAAACTCAGATAACAGCACAAAAAGCACATATTATCTCTGACTTTACGACTTGTAATTCCAGTTTGTAGAGTTGCTCATATTTATAATTATGATACCTCATGAACACAGGAAGAGTTACAGTATGAAGCCCTTGAATTAAGTATTATTTTGATATTGCCACCCATCATTGAGCAACTGTGTTGGAAACTTCATGTGGTGTAACAGTGTTCCTTTAGCTCAGAAGACTATTAATCATTTTTCAGCTTTAAAGCTGAGTTGATCAGGGCAGTGTCATACGTGATCTACCTGCACTCAGAGTTATGTCACCATATATGCCAGAACATTAGAACAAATTTAACAAGCCCATTAAAATTTGTCAATGCTACTTACCTTATATATTCAATTCAATGTATTCTTTCAATTAAGAGTGTTTTAAACCCTAAACATAATTTTGAAACATATGCATAAATATGTCATGCAATATATCCAAAACATACTGTACATCTTCTTCTTCTTCTTCTTCTTCTTCTTCTTCTTCTTCTTCTTCTTCTTCTTCTTCTTCTTCTTCTTTCGGCTGCTCCCATTAGGGGTTGCTGCAGCGGATCATCTTCTTCCATATCTTTCTGTCTTCTGCATCTTGTTCTGTTACACCCTGCATGTCCTGTCTCACCACGTCCATAAACCTTCTCTTAGGTCTTCCTCTTTTCCCCTTTCCTGTCAGCTCTGTCCTTAGCATCCTTCTCCCAATATGCCCAGCACATGCACATCTCCTCTGCACATGTCCAAACCAACACAATCTCGCTTCTCTGACTTTGTCTCCCAACCGTTCAACTTGAGCTGACCCTCTAATATACTAATTTCTAATCCTAACATCCTCGTCACACCCAATGCAAATCTTAGCATCTTTAACTCTGCTACCTCCAGCTCTGTCTCCTGCTTTCTGGTCAGTGCCACCGTCTCCAACCCATATAACATAGCTGGTCTCACTCCCACCATGTAGACCTTCCCTTTCACTCCAAAAATCTTCTTTCTCATCCATCATACACCCAACCTGGGGGGCATATGCACTAACAACATTCATCATCACACCTCCAACTTCCAGGTTCATAATCATCACTCTGTCTGACACTCTTTTCACCTCCAAAACACTCTTGACATACTGTTCCTTCAGAATAACCCCTACCCCATTTCTCTTCCCATCCATCCCATGATAGAACAATTTGAACCCCCCTTCCAATCCACCTGGCGTTACTCCCCTTCCATTTAGTCTCTTGAACGCACAATATATCAACCTTCCTTTTCTCCATCATGTCTGCTAACTCTCTCCCCTTACCAGTCATACTGCCAACATTCAAAGTTCCTACCTTCAGTTCTACTCTCTTTACCTTCCTCCTCTCCTCCTGCCTGCGGACACGTCTCCCCCCTCTTCTTCTCCTTCTTCGGCCAACAGTAGCCCAATTTCCGCCAGCACCCTGTTGGCTAACAGTATTGGTGGTGGTCATTGTTAACCCAGGGCTCGACCAATCCGGTATGGAAATTGTTGTCCGCATAATGATTTGGCAGAATTTTACACCGGATGCCCTTCCTGACGTAACCCTCCCCATTTATCCGGGCTTGGGGCCAGCACGAAGAAACACACTGGTTTGTGCATCCCCTGTGGCAGGGTTATCAAAAACATATTGTACATATATATAGAAAAAAAGTCCAGCTTTCAGTTGTTTTTGGTCACGCACACACTTAGATAGATCATGTTTCAGACTAATGATAACAATCTTAATGGATAATAAGGCACCTGAAAACAAGTCCACCATATATGTGTACACATCAATTCCAAACCAGACCAAGTGCTACCTCAGAGTCGAGAAATAAAAGAAAATGTGATTTTAAAAAATACCATAGTTATTAAAAGAAATATTTCCAGAATATGCTATGCTAAAATAATGAGTCTTAAGCCTTAATTTAAAGGCTGAGATTGATGGGGCTCCTCGAATATTGGTAGGCAGATCATTTTAAAGATTGGGTGCTCTATAGCTAAAGGCACTTCCATTGGAAAGCAAATAGTCAAAGATCTTAGATTTACAGATAATATTGACATACTACCATTGACCTGGATCTTCTAAAGCTACTAACTGTATTAGCTGAAAGCAGAAAAGAATATGGTTTATTCATAAACCAACATGATGCACAAGTAATGGTGATATGAAATAATACAGCAGATAAAAATCTGGATGTAGAGAGTTTGTTTAATTAGGTAGCCTAATAACAATTGATAATTGCTCATAGGAAATCAATTTGAAGAATAGCTATTGCATAGAGTTCTTTTGCAGCACCTAATGAAATCTGGAAAAGTGGTGATATCTCAGTGAACGTTAAAAATAAAGATACTAGTATCGTGTGTGTCCTCTGCATTACTTTATGCCTATGAAACATTTACACTGATGGAGAAGGAAAGTTCAAAATTGAATGTGCTTGAAATGAGATGCTACAGGAAGATTCCGATAATTTGATGGAGACAAAATATGACAAAAGAAAAAATACAAAAAAATCTTAAATGAGAAAAAAAACTATTTGCTAAGTTATTAAGGGTGGTCTCTTTGGGCACATATGCAGGATGAGAGAGGAGTGGCTAATCAGAATGACAACAGACAGAAAAAGAATTTAGAAACAGCAAATAGGAAGACCAGCACAGCGCTGGATTGATGACTAATATACAGTAAAAGAATGCCTAGGAGTAGAAGAACGAAAAGCAGTAAAGCTGGCTGAGGAAATTAAAGGACTCTGGAAACCACCTGGAATATAATGAAAAGCACCATTGGCCTCCACGGCCCATAGGTGTACTACAGAGGATCTCTGGAGTTGGATATGATAAGCATTCTACTCTTGCATTTATCCTTGGAATTTTAAACAGGCCTTACTCAGGACTAAACCCTGGACTATCGGAATTCATTCGTTCAGGTGGGGTGTTAGAATATTTGCAACTTTTTGTGTTATACTGAGGATTTCAAAATCGTCACTTTGCTGAAAACCAGAATAATGTTTTAAAAACTTCAATTATTTGTGCTTATGTGTTCCATTTGTTAAATTCATCATAGAATGTAAGTGAATGATTCAAACAGCCCCAATCATAACACAATATAATAATCACTTTTTCTTGAAAATATATGAGCGATTTTTTCCAAGATTTTAAGAGTGAGAAACTGTGCTAAGAAAAGCAACCTTTTGAAAGTGTGGTAATGTGATAAGGTTAATACTATGTTTTGTTTTCCACAAAGACAAACAAGCCAGGTTTGTGCAGGGTAAATGAATGTTGGTGTATGCATAACTGTGACTGATTTCCGCACCATTCAGCATTGGTTCCCGCCTACCCACAGTTACATGTAAAAATGTATTTCATACAAGACAGATCTAAACCGTTTTTGTTTACCTTGTAACCATGAAAACTAGCTTTAATGTCTTTTAATTGGCCACAAGATGACAGTCAGTATGGATACTGCATCTAATTCTTATTGTACAAAGTGTACCCCTGAGTAATATTCAATTCTGTACAACATAGTATAGTATGTAGTTTAAATAAATGCATGTTTCTTTTTTCAAAAATCACACAATTCCTATAGTACTTAGTGTTATGTTTGTGTCATATGCCTAATGTACTTCTCCTTAAACATAGCTTTTATATAGTGATTAATACGCAGGGTGTTGTGGCTATATGGCACCATAGTATCTTGCTCAGCTGCTCACTGTGTCATGAACTGGTATAAACACTGAAAAGACAATATGTCCTATCAAGTCATCGTTGTCACACACACTAGCACAAAGTGATAAATATTTCTCCATTCCTGGTGGCCTATTGTAAACAAAGGTTTGAGATGTGCCACTGTGATTTGTGAGGTTGATTTCATACTCATTGTTTTATTTAAAACATGTAATTGAAGTCATAAATACATACATCAAAGCCATACAAACCAGCTGATAGGGAAAAACACTACTGCCACATAAGCATCCTGACAGGTAGATGGGAAGAAACAAGCAGAAAATGAATCAGGCAGGCTATTTAAAAGTTGTTGATGTTCTCCCTGATTAGTGATGATCAATATATGGCCAGGGTCCACTGTCATCTATTTAGAGTGTCCCTGTGAATGAATCCTATATTTGGCATTTGCATGATCTTATTTTGGAACCTGAGAAAAGTATAAAACCTCTGGTAACTGCCCTGAAAATTAGAGCTCACCTACGGACAGATTAAAGTCATCGCTTATGCCCATACCTAAGAAGCATGCTTGCCACACTCTCTTTCAAATCAGGTCAGAGCCAACTGCAGGAACTGCATCACACTTTTCGCCAGTAGCTCTCCTTCAAATATTGTATTATTGTGACTGTCCAGCCGATATTAAAAGAAGCTAAGTATAAAGCTTTTGATCATCCATATTTTGAAAAGTAGTAGCCAATTCTTTCTGAAATGTTCCTTCTTAGCTAACCCCCTCACCTTTATGAATTTGTTTGAGATCTTAGTTCAGCTATTCTTCCAGCACTGTTGCTGAAATCAGATTTATATTATTATGGATGTCACATACCAGAGTGGCATTTATTTTTTAACTCCCCACCCACAACCTTTAAGTCCAACTTGCATACAATGCAATCACAAGCAGTATTTGCCCTACTGCTTGCTACACTTTCTCGCTACCTTTTAAACCTAGCTTAGCTTCTGCCAACTTTGTTGTAGCCAGAATTTTGACTCAGACTCATTCAGCCATGAGGATCCATGGACTACCACCCCTATTTAGTGGCTGTTCCCCCCTTAGCTAACATTAAAGCAAGTGGTTCCATATGAAGCTGCATCTCATCCTCTTTGCCAGCTGTCTCCAACTTTGTTCTTTATGGAAATGCAGGACACCCTTGAACCTGTATATACACCCTATTCAGTACCCATGGAGGAAATAATTAGATGAGAGAAATATGGTACAAAAAGATGTATATACAGTGTATATATATATATATATTTTTTTTTTAGTTTTTTTGAAATGCAACTTTCACTTCCAATATACAATGTATGCATACATATCCAGGTCAAAGAGAAGTCATTGGAGCAGTACAGTGATTGTCTAAAGATTGTGCATGCGGTTTGGCATAGTGCAGGAGGCATTCTTCTAGCATATGGTTTCTGGCTTCTAGTAGGTCCCTCATTATTATAAATACCCACATACTGTATTTTGCATATTCGGTGAGTTTTTATGAAACTTGCCAGGGATGGATAAGTGCCATCTGAGCTATGTTATATATGGACTGTGCTCTTGTAAGATTCAAATTCCATTTTTTTCCTATCTGTGCACAGTGCGCCTGCTCTTATCAACTCATGGTTTTGCCTGAAAGTGATGGGCAAGGTCTGAGGTAATGGGTCAGGCCAGCTTTAATTAACCAAAATCCCTACCTAAAAGAACTACACCCACATCAATTGCATTTGGCTTATAAATCACAATTATCAAATAGTTATTTTTCAATTCAAAATGAACTGCATACCCACAAGGTTAAATAACTATATGGGTATCTGACATCACTGATGTAGAAGTTATGCTGTCTTTTTTGTGCCTATTAATATGTGATAATTCAGTATGATTAGCTCAATATCCATGTACATTGAGGACAATGCACTATCAGTACTAAGACCCCAGTTATTCCGAAGTTTAATTCTTTTCTTCTTCTATTAATATTTTGGTTAATAATTTCCAGGGCTGTTGATGTAAACAGTTCAGTCTTTCTAGTTATGTAATGTATAGCAGGCGTGTACATATTCATCTCCTTGTAGATACTGAGTCTGTCTACAAAATAACTGTCCTTAATTCATGCCTAGAGCAAACTATTAAGTTTGATTGTAAGCAAGAAGCTCAACAAAGCAGCCTTTTACCTGATATTGCTGGAATAGTTTCTTAAGCCCCCATCAACCCTTCTATGTTATGTTATATTATGTTATTGTGAAGAGTAGATGTTATTGGAGCAGAAACATAACCAGCATTAATTATTGTATTGTGATTTTAAATGAAAACAAGCTCAGAGTACTTGATGATATTAACAACTGTTAACATGAAAACATCATCATCATTTTCATTTCACTTTTCCTGTTGAGGGTCATGATATTATCTTGCTATGATGATCTCACCAGGCCTCCCTATTCCCTGCATCTTCCTCAGAGCTGGGACTGTCTAGGAGTAATCCCAGCTTGCTGATTTCCTAAAAGAAAGTGAGCCCAGCAAATTTGTGGAGAAACCCCAAGTTCCACATATCTTATTCTGGCCCTTTGTACTGGTTTTCTTGCTCTTTCAGGCACTGCCTGGACTTTATAATTATAGGTGAGGATGGGGCTGGAGACTGACCAGTATATTGAAAGCTTCATCTGTGAACATAGCTGCTGCTTCACCACCATGACAGTGCGATGTTTGTAAAACTGTTGCTGTTGCTATTCATTGGTCGATCTCTCAATCATGCCTTCCCACACTCGTGAACAAGTGCTGGAGGTACTTGAACTCCTCCATCTGGAGCAGCTGCTCTCCACTTACCATGCCACCCTTTCCTAACTAACATAACTTTTCAAAACACTCTGAAACTTTGCTTTACCTTTCAAGTCTCTCAGTATACACTGTACTCGTGTTCAGCTCGACCAAAGTCAGAATGAAGAACTATCACATGACATCTGTCAGCTGAAATGTTTAAAAGTTATTGCATGTATGTATATACAGAGAAAAGCCAAACAAAATGACACCTTTTATTGGTTAACTAAAAAGATTACAATATGCAAGCTTTCGAGGAAACTCAGGCCCCTTCTTCAGGCAAGATGTAATCAAGATGCTGTTCTGTCTGGCTGTGTAAGTGGGTCCATTCCAGTATATCACTGTATAACAGGCTAGTGTATTGTCCTAGAGCTGATTATGCACTGTAAAAGCTCCTAATTTAAATTTAGTGTGCTGTGATTTTATGTGTCCACATGTTGAGATACCTGTGCAATGGAAAACATAGCAGAAACTCTCGGCACAGTTACTGTTGTATTCTTTTTAAAGTAGAGATAGTAGAGCCCTAGCCAAATTTTAAGAGCCATTCATTCTCACAAACATAAAACAAAGCAGCTTTATTATGCTTCCCAAAAACTCTGGAGTTATCACCTTTTGAAAACTTTTACGATACATTATTTCCTAAATAGGGGAACACTTTATTAACATACATTGCTAGGTTTGGCATAATTAATAGTAGTTTTCTGTACTGGGTACTTGCAAAATGTTTGGTCTTACCTTTTGAACAGTTTGACTGCTCATATACGGGTTTTATATCAGTGCAATTATATTGAATTGTTGACGCACATTGGATTTAGCACAGCTTAATCGGTTAGCTGGTGCACATATTGGATGTAGTGCAGTTCAATCACTTTCTTCATGTACATATTGGATTTGCAGCGATTCTGCTGGTTTGCGGACACACATATTTGTTTGCTGGTGGCGCATATATTGGATTCGGCACAGCTCAATCGGATTACTGGTGAATTGCCTTTATTACAACTCGTATCAGTTTACAGATGCACAATGTAGTTTACTGGTATACACATTGTGTTAAGTACAACTATGTTGGTTTGCTGGTACATATATTGGAATGTAATTTTACTTTGGCAAGCTTTAGACAGCTATTTTGATTAGAAATACAATGAAGAAATCAGAATATATGAACATTTTAATTTAAAGGATCAGTATTAAATGAGCTGTTGTTATTTTGAATGGGTTTATCAAGAGACATGTATTCCTTATGTGATTATATTGTTGACTCTTTTGTAATACAAGTACCTTAACATAGTTTTTCAGAGGAGATTTCATTAGTGATTCATATAGTTTAAGAATGATCTCCTTTTGTTTGCACAATATCCTAATACCTTTCTTAATCACTTTTTCACTGTCTGAATTTAAATATTGAAGAGTCAACTAAGACTCCCATTTCCTTGTCATAAGGTGAACTTCTAATATTTAGGCCTCCATTTTTTAATTTAAATGTTGTGTTTTACTTCCTATGTGTTGCACTGTGCAGTTACTTATAATAAAGTTAAATGCCACAACATTTGAATAAACCTGCTGTAATGTCTGCTGAAAGTCAGCTTCTTTTTTAAATTCCTGATAAGATCATTTATATAAATTACGTAGCTCCACCCACATAGTAGTGAAACAGGACAAACTTTAAAAATCAATAAAAAATGTTTTAAAAATGTAATTTGTATTGAGAACAATTTATTTTGATAGGTTTCCTATCCGAGGGCCTCTTGATATACAATATTTTTGGTTTTGTTTTCAGGGAACTAAGCAATGTAAAGCTGACCATGCAAGAAGCATGATGAGCTAAGATCAACCCCTGCCAACTTGAGTGTCTGTCTCTGGGCCTTGTTAATTGACATTGCAAAGCAAAGCTTCACCGGGAGCTGTAATCTCTTGAATTGAAAAGGCATGTCCATCGCAATTAGAGAAATGCAAGGGATTAAAAAACTCTCACCAATGCCACATCCTGTGATGATTATCTCCTCTATGATGTTGTTCTGAAGCTGACAGACCTGGAGACGGATACCATTGCAACATCTGGGTGGGCTCAGTTTTTTTCAAAAGGGTAATTGGTGCTCCTACTTTCAATACTACGTTGTGGGGCGGCATGCCAGGAGGATTAATGGCATTTAAAAATTCTGCAGGATAATGAACTGAATCGTTGTGTTCTAAAATGGTATTTATTGAAGTGTATATCCAAGACAGTGTGTTAAATAATTTGAACACCAACTTATTAAGTTTATGCCTCCCCTCCCCTCGGTCTGCAGCTTCTCGCTTTGCTTTGCGCTTATAAATCTCTAAGCAAACTATGATACATAGTGCAATGAGGGAAGTCACAAAATCGACCGGAATGTTCAAGCAAATTATAGAAAAAAACCCGATCTAAATCCAAAAAGTAGTTCTCTCGTGAAAATGCTGACCGACAGACAGACAGACGTTGGATTTCATATATATAGAGATAAAGTCATGTCCCCAGTATCGTTCCATCCTGGGAACCAGCTTTAACATCACCTATGGTTCTTCTCACCATTCCTTTAGCTGTCTGTTTTTGATACGCTTTTGCATCCATCTACACACTGCACTTTGAACCTCCATTTCTTTGAGATATATTGCTAGCTTTTTGAAAATATCGTGTTGAAAATTTATTTACACACTTGTTCTCAAGTCTTTAATATACAGTATGCTTCTATTCATTTTCTCCCAATAAATGATCATCTTACTGTCCTGTAGCCAGTGGCCTCTTCACCTTTTCAGTATAATGAGATATTTGATAGTATCCAATTTTTAGACATTTGTCAATGTGCAGCGACTTCTAAAAATATGCTATAATGTATATCATATATATTTCATCAAGAACCCCACTAAGCACTCCAGGATGAATGTTGTCTGCTCTCATCAAATATATTTAATTTAAGCATATTGAATCCTAGTACCACTTCTTTTCCTTAGCTATCTCCAGTGTCACTGAGTACCTCTTTAATGCCTCTTTAATAGTCCTGGTAGCTAGATAATAATTTAATGTCAGCATCAAGAGTGATGGACTTGCAGTCGATGAATGAAGAGATCTAAAAAGCACGTAAGAAGAATGGAAGAAAATGCACTAAAATAATGGTGATTAGAAAGAAGGAAACAGCACTGATAAAAGCAGAAGGTCAACAATTAGAACAGGTGTTACACAAATAGATGAACATACACAGGCTAGATCCACAATAGAACTAAAATCCTGCAGTACTTCTTTATATTGCTTGTTTTGCACCCCAATAAATACAAGTTATCGCCAATATACTAAACCCAATTGTGCTTCATTCACTCATAATATGGAACCAATGTAGGAAGTATTTTAAGATAGAGAAGCTTTTATCTGTGGCACCTCTGCACGAGAACCACCTTTTTCTACCATCTCAAATGTACACGGTTTTTAATGTCTGGAAAACATTTGGGATTAGATCACTCAGAGGTCTGTACATAGACGTCTTTGCATCCTACAAACAATTACACTCCAAATTTAACTTTCCAGCAACACATTTCTTTCACTACCTTCAAATTAGAAACTTTGTTAAACAAAATCTGCCCAATTTTCCTCACCTCCCACCTACCTCTATAACGGAAAAAATATTGATCAGATCCCTTTCAATGATCCAAGAGTACAGTGGGAAAAGGATCTCTCACTCAACATCTCAGAAAAGGAGTGGAAGGTAGCAATGCAGAGAATTCACTCGAGCTCCATATGCGCTACGCATACAATTATTCAACTCAAAATTATATATCGAGCATATCTGTCTCACTTAAAATTGTCCAAAATGTTTCCAGGGCAAGATCCAACCTGCGAACGTTGCAATCAAGTTCCAGCCTCACTGGGCCACATGTTTTGGGCCTGCACCAAATTAACATAATTCTGGACCAAAATTTTGAAATGCCTTTCAGACATTCTTGGTGTGACAATCCTAACCCGTTAACAGCTGTGTTTGGTGTTCTTCCAGATGGGCTTAAAGTGGAGAAGGACAAACAAACTGTGATTGCCTTTACTATACTTTTGGCACGTAGACTTATCTTACGCAACTGGAAGAATCCTAACTCTCCTGTTCTAAGTCAGTGGGTAACTGATGTTATATACTATTTGAAATTGGAAAAAATCAAATTCACACTTAGAGAATCTGTACAAATCTGGCAGGATCTAATCAATAATGTTTTAGAATAAGCATTTAAATTGAGGAAGCAGGTTCTCTCCCATCTTTTACTCCATTTATCCTTATTCATTTATTAATTTATCTATTTACTTATTTTACTAGTTTTAAGTTTTAATCTGCTGGTCGTGCTCTTTTTCTCAGGGGTGGGGGTTGAATTGTTTCGAACCTTTTTTTGTAAAACTTGAGTTATTTGTATGGAATGCTATTTAATTTTAATAAAATCAATAAAATCAGAGCAGGTGAAGGAATGTTAAATATCTTGAATGCTAGATTACAGAACAAGAGAATTGTTTGATTGAAGAAAACATAAGAATAAAAATCGCAAAGACAAACTGTTAGGACTGCAAATAATTCCTGAGAAGAAATCTGAGCGTTGGCCTTAAAAAGAAATTACTTAGAATATGCATCTTCCCAATGTTAGGTTATGGTAGCAATACATGTACATATGGAAAAGAAACTGATAAGAACCTGAAAAGCTTTGAGATGTGGTGCTACAGAAAGATAACGAAAATTAACTGGACAGAGAAAGTGACAGATGAAAAAGTGATGAAGAGGATGGGTATATGAAAGAGTGTGGTGGAGGAGATGATGAGAAGAATCATGATATTTACAGGATATACAGTATGTTCAGGGGATCAAGTGGGAAAATAGTGCAACTAGTGATTGAAAGAAGAACTGGAGGAATTAGAGAAAAAGGAAGACGAATAATGTGAATGATGATATAAAAGAATGATCTCATTGAAATAATTGGGGGCAGGAAGGAGTGCAGACGTTAGGTGGATAATAATGACAGTTAGGAGACATGGTTGCCAACCTTCGGATTGAGGAAGGCACAAAAGATGAAAAAGAGCAAGAAGTAGCTAGTGGGGAAGTTTAAATTTCTTCAGAAAAATTACTTTTTTAATATATTTAATTGTGCCTGTATTGTTCCAAATATGCCACCTCTTTCATGACCATTCTACTAATACTAAAATATTTAAATAACCTTTTGAATTAATTATTTAATTTTCTTGCAGTATAGTTCTGTAAGTGCCTTTTCGGACTCCTCTAGTCTTTTTAACTGTCATGTCCTCTGAATCTTTACGGTTAATCCTGGCATTAATATTCTTTTACGTTACCCTGGCGTTTTTTCTTTTGCAACTTCTATCTGAGGTCCTTATTCATCCATTGTATCCTGCTTTTTACAAATGAAAAGATGAACTTGTTGTGCAATGTATGTAATATATTCTTTTATCTACACCTTTGCTTCTCAGTCATCTCTGTTCTTAAAAGTTTGTCTTAGATTATTTCTTTTAGACTTTATGACATTTGTTTAAAATTCACCTTACTAAAATTAAATTAAGCACTTTTATTTTTACTTTATATATTATGGCAAACATTGTGCCACTTATTTATTAAAATAATTTACAACTACCCCCCTGAATTCTATCATGTGTTTTTACAGATCAACAAGTTAATAAAGGTTCTTCTTGTAGCATATGGTGTTTAAAAAATAAAAAAATAAAAGAGTCAGTGATTGAATCTATCTATCTATCTATCTATCTATCTATCTATCTATCTATCTATCTATCTATCTATCTATCTATCTATCTATCTATCTATCTATCTATCTATCTATCTATCTATCTATCTATCTATCTACCTTTTGTGCTACTTCACTGTATGTATTTTGTCAGTTAATGTTTGAAGTCTTCCATTACTGTTCATTCCTCTGTAACTTTGCTTTTTGATATTATTAAAAAGTTGCATATTAGCATTGTTACTTGTTCTGTACCACACTTCTAATATTAGCCTCTGTCCTTGCTGCTTATAAGCAAATCCTCATATCTTCACAAAGATGTATCTTATCTCCTATTTAAAGCAGACATATTTAAATATACCTAATGAAAATGTCTCTCCACCTTTTTGATTTGGTCTGTCTTTTCTGAATATTTTTTGTTTATGTTTATTACTTCTAGAACTATTGTAAGCAACTTTGTGTGCATTACTAATTTTGTTTTAGCTTATTCCCTGCAGGCTAATATTTTCAAAGCTGATTAACCTATGCCTTTATAATACATTAGCTTCCCCCTGTGGTTAATATGCAACCCCTCCAGTCAGTACTTGTCCATCTGTTAGAAAAGCTACTCCAATGTGCCTTGACCAATCTATCCTACAACAAGATTTAAACAAAACATTAAATTAATCTTCTTAGTCTTGCTTGGATTGGCATATTGAAAATGCAGACCTTTGCACTGTGTTCCTTAAATTTGAATTGGTCCCCCACATATTCACCAGACATGCAACTGTAAATGTAACTGTAAGAAATTCCCTGCCACAAAAACTAAGCTTTGTTATCAGTCCCTCTAATAACAGAGTCTCATACTATCATTAATTCCCCATTCTAAGGGCCACCTTAGAGGTGGGCCTCTAGAGCCTCTCATTCTTGCCTGCCAACTCAGAGCTATCAGAGTCACTGTCAAATTACTGAAGGTCCAGAAAATGGATGGACACCTCCAGCTCTGAAGCTGATGCTCCTGGACAGTAAACACGTTATTCATTGATTTTGTATCTAACCATGAATCACATATCTCAACCTCTCTACTCTTTACCTCTGTAAATGACAAATTCTGTACTATAGCACAGACTAGCTACCTCCACCTCAAGTTCAGCAAACCTGTGGGACAATACTTGCACTGATGTAACTTAACTTTCAAATATTTGTAGGCCATCACCTGCTCCGCTATTTTTTGGCATTCTCCTCTTTGCTTCAAAGTGTGACAGAGCTCTATGTTTCACTATTTTAGTTGCTAGCACCAGCATAGCCACTTGTATCCTAAATTGTCTAATTCCCTATTACACAATGTGTTTTGCCGTCACATTTCTTTCTTGTTTATAAAGGACAATATGTAAAATGCACATGGAAAAACAGATGATACAGTATGTTAGTGAGGTAATCAAATAATTATATCTTAGAACACTAACCTATAAGCTAGTATTTTTCACAGTGGCAATTCATAAAGCAATTTTAAAGTCTTAATAAATGTATGTGTAAGCATTATCTTATTCTGTACGTGGTGGGCTTTACTTGATAAATGACACTTTTTATGTATTTGTAAAATAATTCATACCACTTATTATTGCATATATGAATGTTACTAATTATTTTTTGATGTCCCGTTGCCATCTAATTACTCTCTCCTAAGAATCTATGGCATTAAGATGCTCACTTTTTCAACTTTTTCCTTAAATCCACCAACCACAATCTTAAATATTTCTAAAAATGTGTTTTATCATTACTGAATGCCCACTGAATGTTTTTATTGCTTTCCTTCCAATTTCTCTGAAGGTATTGCTCTGGTATGATATTAAAGCTGACCTACTAAAAAGCAATACAAAATTTCATTTTTTCTTTTATATTCCAAAAAAGATAAAACCACATTTAAAATATTGAACTACAATATTTAATTTCACATATATGCATTTCCCATTAAAGAGTATCCTCTAGGTGCAACAGTTCCTCCCACAGTTCAAAGACATGCAGGTTATGTGGATTTGTGATGCTAAATTGATGCTACTGAGTGTGTGTTTGTCCGCGCAGGTGTGTGTGTGTGTGTGTGCCTGGACTAAAGCCAATGCATTACACCAGCATTTCAATATAGCTGCAAAGAATACATTTTTTCCCTAATAAGTACCTGTACATGGAAAGTATTTAATATCAGCAACAATCAGTTACCCTCTATGTTTGAAAACATTCCCATTCCAGCTGCCTACATATTTTTTACACTTTTAAATATTTGGGGGAGTGCAGCAGAACCACAAGCATTTTAGTTTTTGAAAATTTGCCTCTGTGTTCTAAATCTGTGCTTGGCTAATCATCATTAGAAAGGCTTTTGCTGTTTGCATTGGCACTTTCAGTTGCCGAGTCTCCTGCTGCACTTTTATTTGTGAAACTGTGAGCTTTTCTGTTCTCTCCACAATTGATAAAACAAGATACACTGTTAACAGATACTTAGGTATGATTCTGATGACTTGCTTACCATACATTTGCTAGCAATGTATAACCACAGTTCTTACCTATGACATTTGTCCATCCATCCATTCATTTTCTAATTTTCTGATCCAAATGAGGGTAGCATGGAGCCAGTCCATCACAGAATAAATTTATGACTCTGTAAATAATTGAAAATTACACAAAGAAGAGGAAGCAATGTCCATGCCAACAACAGCCTGAATAGATGCAGTTTAAAATAGCAGAAAATTCTTTTCTTCATTTTAAAAGTTAAGCTTACAAGTTATTCCTGCAGCTTACTTAGCTCAACAAAAAAGAAACATAGTGAAAAAACTACAATGTTAAATATCTACTTATCCTCAAGGTCTGAAAATTCATTAATTATTATATATAGTGCAGTTTGTAATAAACATCAGATTACATATTTTACATTCGCAGCAGAGCCATTTTAGAGATTGTTTTTTGTGAAAGTAAGCAGGTTAAGGGAGCAGCAGAGACATTTGAACTTGAAATCATGCAACTCAAATCCTTAGGCTTTAAACCTGTAGTGCCTGTCTAATACTCTCTTACTATAAAGAGCTACACATGGGATTTGAAAAGAGATTATATTCATTGATTTTGGGTCATGCTTTATGTATATGGATACTTGCTGTTGGTTTTGGCTACTGCCTCATTACTTAAACCCATTTGTTTTCTGGCCTTCTTAATCCAATTCAGAGTCTCCCAGAGCTGTCTCAGAAGCATGAAGCAAAATTTATTATCTCAATCCAAATAGGATTCCAGGATCATTAATCAACAACCAATTGATCAACAAAGAAATAAATCAATCCATGTTGAATTTAACAATTTTTATAATCCTAAGAACACTTTACAAAAGCTTTAAGAGCATCCCTCCATCCATTAAATTTCCAGCAGTCTTTACATGCTATTTGGTTGTCATGGAGCTGGGTCACCAGTGACAATTCTTGTACTAACAAGCACAATGCATAAATACTATGAAAAGAAAGTGAGCTATTTAAATTTTAGAATTTTTGTAGTAGTGGCCAAAGTCAAATTATACGTACATAAAATGAATAATTATGTGATAAATGCTTGATACAGTTTAAAATGTAGCATCCCAAACTACATGACAGATGCATTAAATGTGCTGTAGTGTATGAAATGTTAATGAATCAACTATAATTACCCACAATTCACACAAATACTTTTTTACCAGTGATAGGAACTGATTCATGTGCCTTGGTTCTATTTGGTTTCTAGTCCTCTGGAATCTGTGAACATGAAGTATTTCAGCAAAGTCTCCACTCAACAGGGGCTCTTTTTCCTAAGGAAGCTAAAGAGCTTTGGGATAAGAACTAAAATCCAGGAGAATGTCTGCTGCTGGAGTATTGAAATATCCTGACTGGGTGCGTCATGGTATGATTTGGTAACCTGACTCGCTAAGATCTCTAGCTCCACCAAAGGATTGTCTAAAATGCTTCTAAAATCACTGGGGCTGACCTTCCACAGCTTCATACCATCTACTCCATCCAATGTTTGAGGTGGACTGAATCCATCAGATGAATGCCATCCAGCTCCTCGTCTTCTTTTTGGTAAATGCTACCATAGCCTCAACACACACATTTCACACACTTCAGGGGCAGCTTTTTCCCCCAAGCCATAACATACTGTAACAACTCTCTGTAATCTGATCCTACTTGTCCTGTACCCACCTGCTAGTTTATGTGTAATTCTGCTGTAAGTTACATGTGTACTGCATTCTGCCTTTTTCTTAGCTACTGTGCAATCTATACGTCTGTACAGGTCAATTTTGCACTATGTACATTAGATCATTATTGTTCTACTCCTATTTACGATGCCTATTTATGTATACATCGTCTTATTGACTTATTGCCTGTGTATACCTCCCTGCGATCCCCTGTAACCGAGGCTCAAGAATTTATATTTGTATGTGACAATAAAGTAAAATTATCTAATCTAATATAATTTCACCTAGTTTGACCCAATAAATGTCTTTGAATTAAAGTGTGTGAATGTGTGTATAGGCAAAATATATTTTCCACATTTTTAATTTAACTGCAGATTATCAACATAAACAATTGCATACTGCTGTTGTTTCAGCACAAGTTGTAAGCCTCTGAAATGCCATAGAAGCCTCACAAAGTCCAAATGGGAGCACAGTATACTGAAGTAGCCTCTCTGACTTTAAAAGGTTTCTTTTGTTCATGAGGTTGTACCTTAATGGATTCTGGCTGCATCATTTATCCACATAAAGTGTTATGTAGTAATGAATATTGTCCATTTTCTCTACCAGGCATCACTCCTTCTTGAAACTGTAATAAAAATTCAGTCATTTGGTTTTAGCAGTGCTATTTATTTGGACCCAAGACTATAATATTTCTTATTTATTCCTCTGTTATTCTTCCCATAACCTCCATTATAAACACAAATGAAGGATAGGTATTTTACAGTTACTAAAATGCTTCAGTTTACAACACAATTTTATGTGAGATATTAATATGCACCATGAGTGTGAAGAAATAACTGATTTGAAAAATACAGAACAAATCCTTTAAGACCATCATTGGGTTTCCCACTGTATATCAATCTTTTTTTTGTTTTAAACACTTGTTTTTTTGTCTCCATAAGTGTGCAGTTCCACAACTTGTTGGTAGATGTCACCTGATATATTTAGTTAAAGTACTTCAGTAATAAGTGATTTGTTTCTTTGTTGCCATGCTGACAGCTTTGTTGTGAAAGATGTTGCTTTTCATTGCTTTGTGGATGTTTTGAGAAGTTCCCATCCACCAGCATGTAACATTACACTGTCTGCATTTGTAATATAAATTCTTAGCTCATCAATCAGCCTCTTTTAGTCTTCTTGTAGCTAGTTTTGCAGTACTGCACAGCTGTATCTAGCAGAAGCATGAGTGAAAAATAGTCCAGAAGAAAGTGAGGTATCAAGCGTGTAAGCTAGTGAATGGGTGAAAGATGTTGAGAAGAGCACACAATTTCATCATCAGTTTGAATTTAAAATTATCAGCTCCTTTTTAAAAGTAGATCATATTAAAATATTACATTCTGTAATATTTATTTATTACATTCTTTAGAATATTTATGACACAGTTTGACAGTTGGATAAGATCACAATTGCTCCTGACAGTGGCTGTGAAATCTTTCTTAATGCATTGTGTGCTAGGAAATCAGCATATATATTGATATACATTAATCTTTTACATCTCTAGTTTCATTTGTAACTGCCAACTGCCTAACTTATTCAGTCAGACAGGTTGTGAGCTACACTACAGTATGCATCTTGATTCAGAAATATTATGTTTAAATGCTTTTATTTGTCTTGGAAGTGATGCAAACACTATCCTTTTTTTTCTCCTGAAACTCTTAACAACTCCAGTTTATATTACAGGGAGCTTGTTAAAGATTAAATTATTCATTACATCTTCAAAAAATGATAAATGAGGACAAGAGTATGTTTTCTACAGTCAGTTGTGAGTCTCAGATTTTAATTTGAATTTTCAAGACTTCCATTTTTATTTCTTTTTCAATGTCAATTTCTTTGTCTAACTTTTCCAAGTTTTGTTATATATGCACTTAAGTAACAGACTATTCATTCTCTCATAGTTTAGATAGGTATGTTATTTAATAAAGGTTTTTTTTGTTCCCTCTTTTGCCAGACAATCTTGCTTTAAATGTTCTAGAGTATTCAATGTGTTTAGAAAAAATATCTTAGTATAAATGAGCAGGCAAAAGAAGAACAAATTAGAGAATTGCCCATAATAACTTGTAGCATCTCCATGCTATTCTCAAAATAAGCAGGCAAGACTCTGAAGGTTTTCACGTTCATGTCATTCTCTCTGGATCATCTGTCATAAGTTGTGAGCCCCTGTCTACCTGGCATGATGGCTTTCCTGCTTTACCACTTCCCTTTTAGAATTAAAGCACCTTCTCTATTACCTTCTGCTACGAGACATTTGTTATAATTTACTTCCTGACTGTTGACTCAATCAGCTTTCTGGAGAATAATGGTTTTAAACTAGAACTGCTGATTAAGTGCCATTATCATGTGTGATTAAAGGCATTAAAATTTCTTTGATTAAATGTTTTAACGCAACCCTTAAATGCATTAATTTTCTCCAGTTAATTTGACCACACTTCACACTTTATTAATAAAGCAGCATCAAATAATTCCAAGTCTATTGCTACTTGTAGCCGGTCACCGGCACTTGATCATTTTCTTTGTTTTTTCTTGATAATGATCTTCATCCACACACACACATGCACACACACACACACACACACTAAAAGGGTTACCATTCTCTCCTTATAATACAAGACCATCCCATAATAAAAATTACTTTTCCACAGTACTGAATAATACAGTATGAAATCAACAAGGAATGCAATTTGTTCCATATTTTTGTACACATCATTTAGTATATATACTAGCTTTTCAAAGTGAAGAGAATAACAAAAGAAAACTAAAATTCAAACCAGAAGAGTTTTATTTTTGTGTCGTGCCAACATTGCAAAGGGATAATCACTGCACGCTGAGTGAGATCACGCATCAGAATCATCCTTGCAATTATGATGTGGTGACACAATGATGTATAAAAAAAAAAAAAAAAAAATCAAGTTTAAAAAAAACCCAAAAAAGTCACATTTTGCCGTAGAGCGGAACAGTCAGAACATGACGGTACATGCAGTGCACGCTACAGTACTGTAGTGATGTCTGCTAATCCACGTCTGCATGTAAAAGATGCTGTTGAGGTATAGGTCTGACTGGGAGACAGAATATTAGTGGGTCAGCCTTGTTGATGGCATTGAATATGTTTCCTATCAAGTTTTTTGGGTCGCCCATGGAGGGATATCTGACCTGAAACAGCACAGTGCAGGTGTTACTCTGGTCCAGGCAGCTAACAAGCAGAGGACACAGAGTGGAATCGCTCGATTCCTTATACATCATTCAGACATCCCCCAAAGCAGGCATGGTAAGTTGTTGTTGTTTAATTAATTGTATGTTACCTCCAACTTACAGGGAAAACTTGAGGATTGGTGGAAGGATTAGAACTCCAGCCACTGTAATAAAAAACTCACACTGTTACAGTGTGGTGGTGAGGACTCATCCATTGCACGACTGCACTCGGGTCCCAGTCTGGGTGGTTCGTCGTGTGGTGGGTGCGACAACGCACTCTATCAACAAATGTTCCCAACCTCACCCTCTCAACTGTAGTCTACATTATAGCCTATACAACTGGGTGTTGTTTCTGTTACACAAAGCTGTTCAATAAACTAACTTGAATAATTTAATATACATATGCAAGTGATTCTTAAAACTGCTTTGTATTAGAAATTAATAAGTGAAACTAAATAAATTGAAATTAATATGCAGTTAATTTAAATTAAAATTTTAATTGTGCTATTAAGCATGATTACATTTTTTAATTGAACAGCGCCCCTGCTCTAAATCTTTTCTAGTGATCATTTTAGATTAGGGGTAGGAGCTATTTTTATGGTCAAGGGTCAAGGTCACTTCTTCAGCTACAGGAATACCAAACTCCTTCAAGCAGATCCCAGTGCATCCCTCAGCCTTCAGTAGCCCTTAAAGGGTCAGGTCTCTAAAGCAGTTACTCATTTTCCCATTCCCTTAAATGGATAGCATGGTCCCTCTCATCAAATTTCCTAACCCTAATACCCATATATATAATTAGTCCCCTTTCCATTTCTCATTGGCCTAGCAATTAAATGACTAACTTGGTGTATGCTTTCACAGCTAGAAACCATGTGCATCCACCTGTTGGACAGGAGATTGCTTTTCATGGTTTCTCATTGCTTCTAATTAAAGGTTAGACATCGCTTCAATCCTATGGTTAAATATTGCATATTTAATTATATTAAGGGACACATTATGTTAGGCTGTTATGACAGACTGTTGGGTATGTGTGTGATTGTGCCCTATGCAAGACTGCTGTGCAGGGTAGTTCTTGCCTGCTTCATAATGCTAATAATTGGGTTGAAAATAATGTATATATTATTTTCTTGCTTTCTTTGCCAGTTTACACCTGGCTCAAATGTTCAGATGCTGCTTCTATGACTACCTTGCTTGTTGTTTAGTGAAAGGTAGAGTAAACATCTTAAGGGCAAAAGCAGAATATAGTCAGTAGCGAGCTAAAATGTGTTTAATCAGTAGATCAGTTGGACAAGAAAATGCTTGAAGTCAGGACAAAACAAAATCAAAATTAAAAACTAATAAACCTTGATAAGAAACTGCTTAAGAAACTTTCTTTTATTGATGGCTCTGGCATCAAAAGACTAGGCCTGTACAACATAGACAATTTCCTCAATGAGCCATGGAATCAATGCAACACATGAGGAGGCAACATACAACTCAAGAATCCAATGGACCAAAATAAAAGGAAAAATATGTTTTCACAGACAGCAACTAGTGCTGGAATATTATCCTAGGCACAATTTGCAGTGCACTGTCACTAGAAAAATGTCTAAATAAATTGAATATATTACACACCAAATATATAAAACTGTTTACAAACACAACAATGAAAATTAATAATAAACTTAAAATGTACACCTCCAATCACTCCCCCAGATGATATATACAGTGCAGTGTCTGTGAATTTTGAAGTGCAGTGATACAAAGATTTTTATTGATACAAAGATGAGATGGATTGTTCCCTTTTAAAACAGCTTCCAGTAACACAGCTTGAACCGCACAGCCCCTACCATTAGTATACAGAAGTTTTTTATAGCCTTATGAGTCGTCCTCGAAGAGCATCAACTACACGTATTTTGAAAATGCTCAGTGCTGTCCATGTACATGATGTCAGGGCAAAAACTTCTTGGCTGTGCTATGCAATTCAGAAAAAATGTTCTCTTGCTGCTGGAGATGTTTATGTTAATAGAAAAATCAAAAATCCCGTTGTATCCTCTTCCGGTTTTTATATTTATAAGGTATACAGTCACAAACTACAATTCCCATAAACCCCTCTGCAACTGTCCAAACCTTGTTTAAAGCCAAACACCCCATATGTACAACCTAGGAAGTTAGCATTATATAAAAAAAAAACATTTACTTAAATTTAAACAGGACATACTAAAAAAAGGAAAATCCCATATGTGGCAATGCTAAAACTTATTCTTTGTTTTGTTGGACTTCTGAAATGTTTAACACAAACATATTTTTTAATATGTTGCTTACCTCCTTATAGTTTGTAGTGATGGCCAAGAAAAAAAATCATGTCATGTTTTCATGCAGAACAGGTAAAAGAAAAGTTTCTGATACAATAGAAGTCTATGTCAACCAAAGTTGGACATAAGCAAATATGAAACATCCATTAAAAATCTTGTACTCGTGTTACGTAATCCATATGTGAAGTCATTCAGTTGTATGTTCACAGTGTTCCAAATGCATGTATTTTTTCAAATTGATAAATAAGTCACTTGCAGAAAACACTGCTGTAAACTGAAACACAAGACACTGATCACAACCCCAGTAACAACTTATAAATTAGCTGACATTGCAGTTCATGTGATATATGCAGTGAAAAGAGAGACATGTATAACTAATGATTGATAGTTAAGAAATGCAAGCAAAAACATTATCAGGAAGAGAATATGGCTTGTACCTGTGCATATATGAGATGCTTCAACAAAGCAAAAGGTACCAGTGCACTAAATTACAAGGCTCGCTAATAAACAATTCCTAGTACTCATGTGTGTACAATGACACACAGTATTTGAAGTATTTTTCCCATGCTAAAAAGACCAGGATGTTGTTCCTTATTGATTTTTTTTTTTTACAAATGGAGTAAAGAAAGGATTTGCAAACTGCAACCAAACTGTGGATCTCAGGTTAGGATTAAGATAACTAGCAGATTGAAAATGAAAAATGAGAGTGAGTGAGTTTAAAAATGCAACAAAGAGAGTCCGTATTCAAGCTGCACTGTAACAGCAGAACTAAGAAGAGGAGGTGAATATCTGGAATTCATCTAGAAGGCACAAAATGGAAGGGTCAACTCCCAGCACCACCTTAATAGGTGACCTTGAGGAAGGTGATGTGATCACCATTTGAGAATGTGCAACACATGTCTCAATAGTTTATTGTACTATATATACAGTACCGGTCAACTGATGAAATCAAAACATAGAACAAATAAACAATGGCAAATAAAAAAAATATTCAAGGAATCATAAAGTGTACAACATTTTATTCAAATTTTTGATTCACCAAAGTAGCCACCTTTTGCTGATATAACAGCCAAACACACACGCAGAATTCTTTCTATAAGAGTAATCAAATATTGGTCAGAAAGATCCTCCCAACACTTTTGCAGCCATTCTGACAAAAGGGTTGCACTTGTAGGGTGCTTTCCTTTCATCCTTCTGTCCAGTTCATCCCAAACTAACTCAGTGGGGTTTAAGTCTAGAGACTGTGCTGGGCAGTCCATGTTTTGAGGTGTACTCTGTTGTTGTTTTCTTTTAATGTAGTTCTGACATATTCTGGAGGTATGTTTTGGGCTGTCTTATTTTGTCCTTTAAGGAATGGCTTCTTACTGCCACTCATCCTGTCAAACCTGCAACACAAAGTCTCCTCTTCACAGTAGAAACCAACAGTTGCTTTTTTCAACCACTGTTAAGCTGTGCTTGAAGCTGTTGTGCTGTGAGGCGCCTATCACGCAAGCTGGTGACACTCAGAAACTTGTCTTATAATTGGGTTGTGATTTTGGGTCTGCCAGATCTCTTCCTATCTTAGTTTCTTCAAGTTTCCAATTGCCTTTGGATGTGTAGGACACCGTACTCACTGACACTTTGATTTTGTTTTCTGTAATTTCTCTAAATGAAAGGCCTACACTTCTAAGGATAATGATGTTTTGTCCCTTTTCATTTGTTAATTGCCATCTTTTGCCATTATTACTGTAATTTACAACTTTCTACAATGTAATATTGTCCAAGTAGTTGTTCAGAGGGTGTTGTAACACAGTCTGTTCCAGCTCTGCTTTAAGACAGACAGAGGGGTTTTAAATAATCAACATAGGTTTAGACACTTCTTCAGCTGGCAAGGGTTAATTTACTATAATGGCTGCAGAACATCTGTAGATTATTTGCAATATTCTGAAATTTCCTTTTTTCAGTTTTTATTAACCTAAATTTTAAATCTAAACCTCTGGCAGTTTACTGCATACCTTTTCATCATTTTAGGCCACACATTGCATTTCAAATGATTAAATTTGAAGACAAAATGGAAAAATGAGGTGTTCTAAAACTTTTGAGCAGTAGTGTATGTAACACAGTTCTTTGGAATGGTCTTAAAATTAAAAGCCTTTGTTTAAAATAAATATTCTGAGAGGATTTTACAAATTCTAATGAATCTTACTTTCATAGAATCTGTACCTTTCTGTTTGCGTGTGTAATGTTTTTAAATTTCTGTGCCATTTATTTCTTTTGTAAAATAATCTAACTAGTTTCTCGTAACTACTGTATATTGCATTCATAGTATGCCAAAGTAAACTTTGGAAAGTTCAAAATGGTCCCAGGAACAGGCTTAGCTGTGTTTAGGTAATGATGCATTTGTTGAACTGAGCCCTTATTCTGGGAGCTTAAGTATTATAATGTACTTAAATGTGGAGGTTCCTAGTTTCTGTTTATATATAATTTTTTTATGCAACCACAAAACAATGATTCAGGCTTGAACATAGTGTTAAGTAAGACACAGTGCTGGATTTCATTCTTTTAGTTGAAGGATAATTTCCTTAAGCTAAACCCCTTAATTTTAGTTAAATTCAATTTCAAATTATTGGCTTTATTCTTCACAGTACACTGAAAAGTGTTTATAAGCTAGTACCACTAATACATAAATATCAAAATTACAGCAACAATATAGCACATAATGGTTCAACAATATAGTGTAGCAGACACTACATCATATTGCCTTTGCATTTAAACAACACAAAGGCAGCACAATATTTAATAAGTAATAAATATCAATAAATATGCAAAGTAAAATTTTATAAGTATAAATATCAGATACTGATGTTATGACTGGGTAGACAGACCAAAAGAACTCAAAAAGCAGTATTGGCGCACCAACTGGGCAGCACCATTTAATAGATAAACAAAAAACAAAAGCACGCACTGGGACACCACATTAATAATGGGCATGATTAGCCCAAAACACTTGACTCTCCATCTGGAGCAAAAGGCTTCCTGCACTTTAGAGCTCTTTACTTTATGAGGGTTGGGTTAGAATGAGATGCCATCTTCCAGAGATGGAGTCTGACTGTGAAGTGACCTCCCTGGATGTCTTCTCTAAACTGCAGATAAAAGAGAAGGTACAGTTAGTGACAGTGCCTTATTTCATCCTGGAGTGGTATCACTTACCTTAGCAGAGTCAGGAAGATGATCCCCAGGCGCACATGCGTTACAGTGTATATAACATTTGCCAGACAGAAGAAGCAATAACCAGACAATACAAGTAACTGATCTACAGAATGCTCACACATTTTTTTTTTGGTAATTGGGGAATCCTAGCAGGCTGACTATGTGTTGTGTTGATCATCTTGTAATTTTTTTTGGTGCTAGCATCTGATTTACATATAACTTCTGTTCTCTCTCTTTCTCTCTTCCTGTTTGTACCACAGAGTAAAACAAATTAACACTGAAGAACACCAAACCACCAAGGATCCGCTCGTGTCTGTTGGATGCCTGTTTGTTGCCTGAAATGCTAGAGGAGGTGAGAACTGAAGTCCTAGGGAAACTGGGGAGCACTCACATGACTTGGCCAGCGGAGGCAGAGAGGAGCTACATCGACGCAAACAGCGCCCCCTCCCCGAAGAAAAGTTGGCGATGTGTTTGAGTGTGACGTGTAAGCAATATAGTGCTTGTAGATGTGCACTTGGAACCTGTTCACATGGGAAGTCTCGTGTAAGCCGCGCTCCATCAGTCTTAGAAATTAGAGACCGTAGCTGCATAGGCCAGGTGCAGCATCTGCTTCTTGAGCGGAAGAAACTGTTGTCTGTCTGTCTTAGCATTTAATCTTGCACTGCTCTAACTTAGTATTATGTAATCTCTCACACACCCACACACAAAACCCACCAGAGTGTCATATATTAGTGTGTGGGTGTGTGATCTGCATAAGGGTTTACCTAATGCAAACCCATACACCAGTCCTTTCACTGGAAAAATGTTGTGGAGGCCCAGTATCCAGCCTGTCTGACAAAGGTAATGTTATTGTAAGGACAACCTAAATATTATTTTCAGAACTAAGCATATATACTGTATATCTTTCTTGTAGCAGATATTTCACACTGTTTCTTTCTCACCGCCAAACTTATACTGTTGGAGGTATTTTGCTTTGTTCTGGGGACAGGGGGAGGGTGGGAGTGGTTCATAATTTTGTATAATCTTGGTGACCACACTATCTGATTCCCTAAGTGCAGTTTGGAAACAGTGGGTGGACAAGGTGAAGGCTTTTATTTGATAGGTGTATTTTTTTATTTTACACTGAGTTCAATATTATGTGCAGGGCCATAGGGTACAGAGGTTAGACATGTCCATTGATTTCTCTCTTTGCTTCTTAAGATGTGCACATTTCTGCCAGAATATGAAGATGGCCTGTAGCTTTATATTCCTACTAATTACCTTTAATGCTGTTTGACTCTGGAGTTTCTAGGCTGGGTCGTAGTGTTGCATTTCCCTTACAGCTATATTGCACTGCAGGGATGGTTACTGTCAACAGGCAGGGTGTAGCTTACTTTAACGCCAGATATACAGTACCTGTCAGAGGTTACAGTGCAATTGAAAAAGTGAAAATGTTCCAGAATATTATCATGTGTATCAGGGGCTACGCACATGAGGAATTCAGATTATAGTATTTTAGGTGTATCGAATTTTAATGATACATCACCCTTTGTGTGACCAGAGCCGTAGGCATTTTTGATAAATAGCATAACCATGACAGCCACATTCTGCACTATAAGAGACCTGGGTTGCCTGCCTTATGTTTGGAGGCCTGTCTTATCTTTGTGATAGAAAAGCACGTCTTCATAATGGAAGACCTGTTAAAAAAGTAAGAATGGTCGTTCATGCTATGTACATAATTTTCCTGGAGCTTCTTCACTGCTCATATTTTTAAGTTAACTCCATCATCATAAACTGAATGACAGACATAAAGCATCATCTGTCTGGGGCAGATCGTTCTCATTGGTTTCTTTCTGTACTTTAAACTCCCAGATCTCATTTGACAGGTTTACTGCTTTCTTCCATTTGTGTGGTCATTGATGGAATCATACTCATATCTTATGGTTATAGAGATCAAGTTAGATACATGGTTAACACCAAAACATTATTAGTCCTAACTGCCAGTAAGATGAAGGAATTTGGATCAGGATTCAATTACAAAGAATACAAAGGTATCTTCTCTGTTAAAAAGACATGCATTGGTATGACTATGAAATGTTTGTCCTTTGCCTGTACAAAAATTCTTACACTAATAAGCGATGAGACAAATGACTGAAATAGATGATAGAAGCCAAACAGGACACCAGAAAGCCATATGACCACATGGTCTCCTGGTTTGAATGTGTGCAAATTGCTGCTTTAGACACTGCACCTCATTCCAACAAGATACTAGCAGACAGAAAAGGCTCCATTTTCTTTTGTTTCCATGTGGTGAAATTCTGATTATAATGGGATACTTATAATTAATTATAATGGGATACCTGATAGTCCAGTTTGTTAAGGAATAGGAAAGAGTAAGTCCCTGCCCAAAGTGTAATAATTTCAAATGTCACAGGTGGCGCAGTGGAAGTGCTACTGCTTTGCAGTAAGGAGACTGTGGAAGAGTGTGGGTTCGCTTCCCGGTTCCTCCCTGTGTGGATAGCACTTTGAGTACTGAGAAAAGCGCTATATAAATGTAATGAATTATTATTACATGACTTTGGTTGAAACCTTACTGTTAGGAAGAAGAGGCAAAAGTGTTGCTAGAGAAATAGCTGGAAGTAACGAGGGAGAAGTGCTTTGATGTCGTTTGGTGTCGAGTGGGTGGGTGAGTGAGCCACCTCAGCTTGTTGACACATCTTTAGTTAGGTCAGGTCTTTGTTTTATGTTTGTCTGTTTTATTTATATTTTGTTTTTTTAATCTTATTGGTTCTTCCCCTGTTTGCTTTATTGTTTAAAATAAATACCCATTTTTGATACCTTTGACTTCTGCGCATTATTGCAGGAATGGAGAAACACTGCAAGGACAACTTGACTTATTTCACCAGGTAACAAAACAGTTAGAAATTTAATTTAAAAGAGGTAATCTGATGCCCCTAGTGGTGCTGCATAAGGTTAACAAAAAACTGCACAGTGCAAATGTTTAACATCCATGCACAGCTTCTTGAGATCCTTTCTTTGCAGTTTATCAAATGACACGTCCTGACATCACACGGGTCTAAGACTTTAAAAAATGACTTCAGAACTGCATGTCTTTTGGATCCTGTACTTGTGTTCTTCCAGTTTAATCAAGATATGCCCCCTTTTCTATCAGAGTTTGACAGCTGCTTTTCTGAAAATGATGGGGATGATCAGTTATAAACACTGTCATTATTTTACTGACCAATTTCATAAAACAAATACATAGAAAGCCTGATCTAGCAGTGCTAAGGAGTTGGAAGGAAAGCCACATTTCTATATTACTTAACCGCTGAATTTCTTCTCTATACCTAACAAAAAATTTCATTACACAGCATATTGCAATAAGGGTGGAACAGAGGCACAGTGCTTGCTGCTGCATCCTCACTGCTCCATTTATCTGTGAGAAATTTCAACATTATTCCCATGTTTGTTCCTTCACATCAGTCTGATTTTACCTGACACTTCAAAAATGCAAATGTTACACATGCTGCTTATTCTAAGTTGGCTACATTTGGATGACTGTGCCTAGTAATAGATGAATATACTGCCTAGGGTTGGTTCCTGCCGTCTGTTCTGCATGCAGCTTTCCTACAACTCAGTGACGGGAAACTTAGTACAGAAAATGGACGGATCAAATTGCAATAAGACTGATAACATGGTAAGAGGGTGTATTTGAGAGGGTTTAGCAACCTACAACGGTTTGCAGTTAGACTGGTGGCACAAAACAGACCCATGTGAGTGAAATTGTGTAATATTTCTTTAAATTAACTTTATGTGCCTGTCCTTTGATAAAACAAAAAAGTGAGATAGAAAGTAATGACAGGAAAAAAACTTTAATCATGGATTGATCATTACAAACAGAAGATTATATAGAAACCCATAAAAAGAAACCATACATACTGGAAGGGATGAAGGAATGTTAATTGAACCTATGTAGTCAGATAAAATGAAAAACGTATGTGAAAAAGAAAAATGTTAGTAGTAATTTATGTGGTAACACGTTACTTGGAGATTAAATACATTTAATGATCATGCATTATTTTGTTTTTGTTTAATTTATTAATATCGTATTATGAAAAAAAATGCCACTGCCAGTATCCATACTAACCAAAACCAAACAGCAGACCCTTACAAACACAACAGTCTAACTAAATATTGTAATTTTTTTAAAGTTATAATTTAGAAATTGTCCACATGAAAAAGCAATCAGTGAAAAGTTTTCCTCAAATAGACATAAAAGGTACATTTAAAACATTTTAAAAATCGGGTAACAAAATACTGTCCTCACAAATAATTTTTGTAATAAAACATTTTAAAAATCAGGTAACAAAATACCGTCCTCACAAATAATTTTTGTAATAAAGACAAAGATCATTTTTCTATTGATGGTCAGGGTGCATACCTACTGTCTGTGATTTAGGCCCTAAAGCTTGCAACTCTTCATAAAAGCTCCCAGTAAAGGATAAGATGTATGCATGCTAAGACTTAAATCTCATTACCATAAGCATCTATTTACAGTGTTAAGATTTTTTGATCAAAATAAATGAAATGGACCAAAAGAGCAATCATATGTATTGGTCATTGGTCATAGTAACTGGAGCAGGAGCATACTGATAAATGAATTATGTCCATCCATCCATTATCCAACCCGCTATATCTAACTACAGGGTTACGGGGGTCTGCTGGAGCCAATCCCAGCCAACACGGGGCGCAAGGCAGGAAACAAACCCCGGGCAGGGTGCCAGCCCACCACAGGGCACACACACACAACAAGCACACACTAGGGACAATGTAGAATCGCCAATGCACGTGGAGGAAACCCACGCAGACACGGGGAGAACATGCAAACTCCATGCAGGGAGGACCCGGGAAGCGAACCCAGGTCTCCTAACTGTGAGGCAGCAGCGCTACCCACTGTGCCACCCAATGAATTACGTACTAGAAAAAAATGAAAGAACATGTGAAATTAAGAAGATGTTGAGGGAATAATTATACACCAAGAAAAACACTAAGAAAGATTGGATGACAGGTAGATCTCCAATTTTAATTTTTAGGATAGTTTACCTGTCTGCAGCATACATGCACAAAAGACAGATCATTGACCAGTCACTACAGTTTTGCGATAAATCTCTTTTTCAAGCCAAGAAGCTCAAAGTCTATTCACTGTTCATTTGAGTTTTACAAATGCAAGAACCCTCTTATTTCAGATAGGCATGTTAGAACAAATTGGACAAAATTAAACTACTAATTTTAAGGATTAGAAAAGTACATTTTAACTTTTGGCACCATTGTATATAATACATAATAAATCAGGGTTTTTCTTAAACTGATTTTAAGTTTCTGTGGTGGGTTGGCACCCTGCCCAGGATTGGTTCCTGCCTTGTGCCCTGTGTTGGCTGGGATTGGCTCCAGCAGACCCCCGTGACCCTGTGTTCGGATTCAGCGGGTTGGAAAATGGATGGATGGATGGATGATTTTAAGTTTCACTGTGAATGATGCTATATAATATTAAAATGTGTCTTATACATCACAAAATATTTGAAACTTAGTGTCTTCCAACCTGCATCGTGCAGCTATAAAGGCAATCCTATGCAGTATTTTACCCTGTGAAGGAACAAGCTTGTAAGTTTTCCAAGCTCATTTTCAACACCTTTATCACAAAATGTAAGTCAAAAAAGTGAAGAAATTGGTTTCTTCATTGACGCCTAATGCCATAATTTTAAAAAACATTGAAACATATCAAGCCGCCTTCCCTTGACAAGGAAACTTATTTTGTTCTGAACATTCAGTTACGTTGTCTATTGTGGCATCATATCTAGACCAGTAGGACAAACTCTGTGCTTATGCGACATGTGAGTGCATAAGCACAGTGTCACTGCTGTATTGTTGCTATACTTCTAACTGTATATACTAAGCTTCTGAACAAGAAGTCATTTGTTTTTAAATTAAGCACTTTGCTAGAATGTCATGATATCTTCTAATTCCACTTCACCAGACCAGGGTGCTGGAGCCAATCCCAGTTAGCACAGGGCACAAGGCAGGAACAAACCCTGGGCAAGGCTCCAGTCCATCACAGACTTTGCCAGTTATAATAAGCTAAAAATCATATTGACCCTACTAAGTAGGAACTGCAATCAAAAATACATTATCATTTACTTTATATCAGTATAGCAACAATATAGTAAAAATCACGCAAACCTTTACAAAACTACATATTAATACATTTCATGATAAGAAATGTACTTTCCAAGAATATCATTCCTCATTTTACAGAAGTAACGTATAACCTCATAGTGTGTTGTAATCCATAGCTGCCACCACATAAATATGGGCTAGATAGTGTCAAAGTGTCTGATCAGATGTGTTTTTATTCCCTCAAAACATCAGAAATACTCAGCGGGGCTACAAAATCAATGATAACACCTTCAATTGGACTCTCCACCTGCCAGACTTTGGCCAAATTTACAGAATAAAAAACCATTAAGACTTTTTGTCCCTGGTTTGCATTGATCATACTGCTTCCTTAGGTAGATGCTTAACAACAAGCACATAAAAATGAAAATGATACAATCAGTCAGTCGAGTTTTAAGTGCTTCTAACATTTCTTTCTTCCCTCTTCATCATCCTGGTTTTCAAACTGTGTAATGCTGCTCTCCACAATATTGTCAGAGTTCCCTTTTGAGCACCTTCAATATATTCATCCTACCATTTTCACATTCCTCAGATTAAAATCAAGATCACATAAAGCATTGGTTGCAAGGCAGAAATCATTCCCTGGAAATGTCCTGCCAATCCTTAACTATATATTTAGGTAATTATTCGCTTCTTTAGCTGGCTGTGTCATTCAGACTTTAATTTTATTTTCATATCATGCATTATCTGATCTTGAGCAAATCTAAGTACTGAAATAACTTCATACGCTTGACGTTCTCTGCCTCTACTGTGATATTTAGCTCATTTCCAAGTCCTTTTACCCCTCGTGCCAGAAACTCCCATGGGTTTTGTCAGATTCTTTTATTCTTCTTAACTATAAGATAGTTCAGATATAAATTCTGTAAGCTGAAATGAGCCTAGAATTCATGAAAATGTATGGAAGAATTTGTTAAAATAATTACTGCAAGTGAACTTTTCACAGATGCAGAGCTCTTCCTCCAGTAAATGAATACCTGTTGCTAAGGTTACCGTTAGTCTGCCTTGTCTGCTCTTCATTGTTGAAGCAAAGGACACACAGTAGAGTGAGCTATATTTAAGTCAGGAGTGTAAAAGTCTAACGAATGTCATGAAGAAACAAAGTCTTAAACAAATCTGTGACATTTATGTGTGCTACAAAGTGAGACTGTGTGGATCTGCTTATATTAGTTCACTAGGGTTTATTTTATGTAGCTCCTTGAGTACTGAGCCTAAACACAAAGTAGTTTACCTTATAGGGCAAAGCAAAAAATGCACCAAGTGCTCTCAATTGAGGACAAAAATGTAAATATTTCTAAAGCATGCACAGAAAAGTTGTTGGAGGTTGGAACTGGTAGCTTACAATTCCAGTGTATAACACACTGGACACTGGCTGTGCAAAGATTGCATGCTTTCTCTGTGGATCTTCTCAGGGAGTTTAGGAATCCTTAAGAGAGGTTGGGAGCATGCACTGACTTTTTTTACAGCTCGTAGCTACACAACCCAGATTGGGACCAGAGTGCAGCCAGGCAATGGGTGACACCTCAGCACCACACTTGAACAGTTTTTTACGGTGGTTGGAGTCCCATTCCTGCCACCAATCACCAGGTTTTCCCTGCAGGTTGCAGGACCTGCAGGGCTGGATGCAGAATAACGTTATACCCATGACAAAGCAATTACAGGGCCCAATGGAGTAGTGTCACTTCAGGCGTTTATGGGATTCGAACCAGCAATCTTCTGATTGCATGGTGTACGGTGCAGATCCCTAGCCTCAGAACCACCACTCCGCCCATTAGGAATCCTTTGTGATGGACGACCGGCTACAGACTCCGGTCGCCACCCCCAGGCCGCTAGGAGGAGCCCTCCGGACAGCATGATGGTGCCCCGAGTTCCAGCAGGGCCTCATGGACTTTGTAGTTTGTATACACAGCCCTGCTGGATACCTTGGGGGCCACCGGGAGTCGCTGTAGGGGGGCTAGTGGGCTCTTATGTGCCCTATAACCCGGGGGTGCGTCATCATCACGTGACCAGAAGGAACGACGTGCTCCCGGGCTGAAGAAGGGACTGTTTACCCTGACCCGGAGGGAATAAGGACTTGTGGTTTTGGCCAGGAACCACTTTCGGGTCAGGGCATATAAAAGGACTGTGGGAAAGCCCAGACACTGAGCTGAGCTGGGAGGTAGGAGGGCGAAGTGTCTGGGTGAGGAGGATTGGTTTAGTGTAGAGAGAATTGTTGTGTTTATGAGTGTGGAGTGGAGGGTGCTTTGTGCACAGTATAATTGTAAAATAAAGAAGTATTATACTTTCATCTGGTGTTCAGAATGGTACCTGAGGGTTCAAGAGGTGGACAAAGCCTCAATCTGTTACACCTTATATATTCCAAAAACAGGCTGATTGCTGATTCAAAATTGGCCTGGTGTAGCTATACCCATTGATTGACATCTCATCCATGTTTTCTACCTGGCATTTAATGCTTCTACAATAATGTAAAAATATAAACCATGCCCCATCTTATTAATTGTACTGCTTTGTATAGTCAGTGTTATGTATGCCGCATGTTAAATCTTCATGTTCTTGATGAACTGCTTTGGTCATTTTGAAAGGCTCTGCAGCTTCATGATCCTAAAATGGTTTAAGAGGGTAAGATGATGGATGGATGGATGGATGGATGGATGGATGGATGGATGGACTACATAATATATTATTATATCAATGGATGGACTTCATTGATTGAGATTATAGGATGCCATATCACTCTTGCCATGAAGTTGTACTATGCATTAACATCCTGCTCGCTAATGGCTTCTTTCTGGTAACCTCTGAACTACGCCTATATCAAATATTTACCCAGACCTCACCCTTGTTGACCTGTAGAAGTAATCAATTTTGTGAAAACTGCTAAAGATGGCCAAACGGCCCATATGATATTATATTATATGCAGATGTGATAATTAAAAGAGACTCATGAAATATAGTATCTAATTTTGATTTTCTCCAAGATGTGTTAGATTTCTCCAGAGATCTGTCAGATTTATTTAATCTCTCCATTAAGCCTCAGTCAGCTTTGGTTTAATGAAGATCTGTGAGAGAAATGACATATCTCTGAAAGTTATGAACAGAAGCCTCACAAAATGACCACTTTCGCTAGCTATTTTTTTTATAGTAAGTGACCAGCCATTCCGCTTTGCTCTCAAGTCTCAGATCTTCAAAGTGTCAGTGCCAGCTTTAAAGTCATAGTTGCTGTATACATTTTCTTGTAAGTCGGCGACACTGAAGATGTGCCGTGAGCGTCTCCTTACTAAGCACTGGCTTTAACTCGGCAGCCTCAGGTGTATTAATTAGAAACATGCGAATGGCTAACCAGAGTCTCTTATTGCACATTGAGGAGAGCCGGGCCAAAGAACAACCTGTCTAATTGTAGAAATAATGATGTGCCACCCAGGCTCACTTCCGAATTGTTATCAGAATATCCCTGACTTATTGTTATTTATCCAAAAATGCCATTGGATGGTTTAGAGTTGCCCATCTTGCTAATTGTCACACAGAAACATTCCTCGATACCCTGTATCCAGCTCTTTTCAATCTGCTGTCAGTCATTGTTGGGGCTGCTAAATTCAACCATTTTTTTGTTTATACCTGATGCTCTTGTGAGAGAAAACAAATTAGAATAGACTTATTAAAATTGTGCTTTTCAGCAGCTTAAGAGTTATGAGCTCTGTTTCAAATCTCTTGATGTGCCATACAGTTTAAAACATACATTATCTCCTTGGGAGCTTCACTTCCAAATAAATCATCCTCACAGTAGTTAGACTCTAGTGACCCTTGAAAGCCCCTGAGATACTAGTGGCTAGTGAAGATACCAGAACCTGACCGCTAAATGTCTTCCGTGACTCTGAGGTTCTGCAATGTTACATTAAAAATCACAGCCCCTAAGGAACACAGGTTTTCCAGTTTCCTCCTCAAACAAGGCAAATTTGTGTTAGCACCGTGATTTGTTCTTATGAATATTTTTTAACCTCACATAATGAAGGCAAATCTGTAACCTTACTGTCTGCCATCTTCTTTCTAATGCCCATCAGAAACCAATGGACCACACTGAGACCTGTAGTTCTCATTATGCACCATTTAAACTAAAATACTTACAATTCTTATAATATTTTGCAGGCACTCACTCTTCTTGACATGGCAGAGCCTATTCATAATAAAGGAACCATACCTGCACAGGCTGTCAGTCCACTGCAGAGCATCCACCCACACTCATTGATATCATGCCATTTTATAGTCAGCAGAATTCTAGGGGCTTACACAAACATGAAATGTACATCATGCTCTTCACAGAATGCATCAGGGCCAAGAGCTGAACCCTGGAGCTGTTAGACGGTAAAGGCTGTGTCACAATATTCAACTTTTCCAGCAATTGTCAGTTGTGCCTTTCAATTGCATATTCTTAGTGAGTCGCAGGCAAGTTGGAGTCATGCTCCTATGAAGTCAATCACATAATATGACTTGCCCAGAAACTCACTCCAATAAAGTCAAACAAGATTTTCTCTTTAGTCCTAGGGGTGGGCTCTGTATCCATGAGGTTGGACAACCAATGAGTGTTCATCCGGAAGTGCAATTCACATCATGCAGGCTGTGTGGAATAAGGAACGAGGGTGTTTGGCACCTCACAAACAGAAGAGACACTCATCTGTCTGATGTTTCATGTTTTGTGTACCACAACAGAAAGGAAAAATGAAAAACAGGGCAGAGATTGCAGCTGAACTTGCTGTAGCTGTTAACCCCTTGTACAGTGCCATCAAGCGGCATGTTATTAGCTCGCCCAAAAAAGGGGTAAGCGCCACTGTGCTGGAAAGTCGGCACTCAGTTGGTAAATTTGATATAGCCTGTGAATTTCTGTCATTTAAATTGACATGGTCCAGCAACGAGATCAACTGTGAGTGACAAATCTGACATACTCCATGACTGTAATGCACACATAATGTGATATCAACTTTATCCTAACCAACACACCACCTTTTTAACCTATTTCTTCCATAATAAATTTTGTTTGTGCTTGCTGATTGACAAACCTCTGGTTTAATTTTTATATAATTTACACTCAGTTGGGCATTTAACGTTCTAAAACCTCATCCTTGTGATTCTAACGTTGAATTGAGCATGTTCAGTAAATAAAGCAATTGTTGATTTGCAAATTATTTTACATAAAGCTATGAATTTCATCCCTTAATTCCAGTGTCAAAACCAAATTTCCAAAACATATCATTGGCACATTGGTGTAAGATTAAGTGGTCTCTAAAATAAATAAGAGAACAATGCCCACCAAATTCAATTTAAAAAATATATATACCTCATATTAGATGAGCTTTGAAAATTCTTACAAATTAAGTGCATTGCAAATTTATAAGCTTAAAAACTTTTAATCAGCTAAGAATTGTGCTTTTTTTTCATTGTCTCTTTATTGTCTTTGTATTAGCAAGTAACCAAACCTGAGTCTAGTCAACCTGTGGTCTTCATATATATATTGTGAAGCCACCAGGGGGCGTACCTAACCTAACCTAACCTAACCTGGACACATACATACATACATACATACATACATACATACATACATACATACATACATACATACATACATACATACATACATACATACATACAGGCAGGACACAGGTTCAACACGACACCCAGTTTATTTACAGTTTAAAGTGCACAATCACCAGCACCAACGCCACCACACCAATACACAGTCCCTTCTTGCCGCCAGTCCATCCACCTCCACTCTTCCTCAGGCTTTGTCTTCTTCCTCTCGACTATGGCCATTCAATGGAGTGAGGCGACTCTTCTTATTCAGGTCCATCACTATTACCTGGAATCACTCCCAGGTGTGCTGGAGGTCCTCTATAGAGCTCTGCAGTTCCCCCAGTGGCCCCCACAGAACCCAACAGGGCATCATAAAACACAAAGAAAGAGGGATGTTGGGACTAGAAAGTCCAATGCACAATGGTGACAGGAAGCACAAAGAAACAGGGAAGAAAGAGTTGGAATGTCTGATGAACAAAGGCAGCCAGACACACTGTGACTGAAACAGACAGACTTACTATTATATGGCCATTTTAAGAAATGGAAGTTTGCTATGCTAGTGCTGTTATAACAATAGGAATTAATTTGTTATGAAGAAGAGAATCTTAAGATTGACACACACACAACTTCAGTGTGATAATAAATGATGGATAAAATTCTTTAAAGATGGAAACACATTGCTCTTAGAAGTTACCCCCAAATTGTCTCCCATGTACAATGTGCTCAAGCAGAGAGGATTTATGATCATTGCAATGCAGTGATCCAGGAGGCAGCATGTGGCTGGAACGCACTTCTGTCATAAGAGGAATCTCAGACTTCTGGAGAGGTGACAAAAGTGCACTAATTGAGATGTGAATTCTGTTCAGAAGTAAACAAGATCTTGATTGGGTTATCACATAGTAGTTTACTATAATTATTGTAAAATTGATGGACTTATTGGCCAACTCCCCTCAAGGCAAAGCCACAATGTTATCTTTAGAAAGGTGGCAGCTTTTTGGAATTGTGAAGCTGTCCACAAGGAGCTCGTATCACGCTGCAGGCATTCCATCAGTGTTCCCTGCTCCTTGTTGATTCTAGATGGCTTTAAATGAGAACATATACAGTAACTGCTCCTCTCAACAATTTTTTCAAACACAGCATGTGTGCCAGTCATATCTTTAGGTTATTATTGCCCTGTTTGCTAACAGTCACCCTATGCCCATCACCTCTAACACTTCTTTTTAATTTAGAGGATAACTTTCACTCCAGTAGTATTCAAGAAGTGAAATGAGCATCGCCTGCTTCTAATGTAGGTAACAACTGCTTACCCTTGAGTACTGGAGACTTCCCAGGCCACTCATATTTCTTTCTCCTGTGTGCCTCTTCCTTTTAGCTATCAATTTAGATAACCAAAAGACCTTTGAGTCGATTGGCTGCGACCTGAATGAATTCTTAACAACAAGCTGCAATCTCATTACCTCGAGTTACAAGTAATATTCATAGAGCGCTGCAGGGAGAGCTGAAAGCCTCTTGCGATGGCCTATTTTCTTTTTCCCTGGAAAGTAGTGAAAAAATCAGAAATAACATTTAAAAACGGGACCCTAAATGAACTTTCCATATATTTGCAATTATTCATTCTCCATATCATTTTTTTTTCTAAATTGCTGCCTGGTCATGCAAATAAGGCCATTTCCGTCAGTGCCATCTAATTAATGTCTAAAAAAGTGAATTCTATTTACATCAATATAATTGCTTGGCTGTGGGAACTGCATTTAGTGTCAAGTTAACCCATTTATGGGTTCCAGAAGACATTGCTCAAGTTATATTATGAATTCCAAGAGGCATGAATGCACTTGGTGTGAAATGGCTTATTAATATGGACTTTAACTTTTTTCTTGATAACACACCATGCAATGCAGTATATAAAATACAGATTGTTTTTGTAAAGTGCTTTGTGTGCATTGGAGACTTGCCATAAAGTGTTTCTGCAGAGAAGTCAGTAAAATGTAAAATACATATCAGGCACAGTGCTCACTGTGAATAGTATTACAGGTATTATGACCTCCAGGGGGCATGCCAGCTCCCTAAACACTTGACACAACAGATACAGACACAAGGGCAGTAAAATAAAAGGCTTTTATTCAGTGGGAAACGTTTCTCACTAGCACTAAGCACAGTACAACCAAAGACTACAGCACACAACACTTCACTTCTTCTCTCTCTCTCTCTCTCTCTCTCTCTCTCTCTTTCCTTCTGCCTCCACTCCTCCTGGTAAGCATCATCCCGACTCTGGCCTTTTGAATGCAGTAAGATGGCTCCTTATTTTCAGAATCCTGGAAGTTCATCCGGTGTTGCAAAATGGGGCCTGGGAACACTTCCGGGTAAGGCGGGAGCCCTTTATAAAATGGCTCAGCAGTTCTTGTAGCACCCCCTGGTGGCACCCCTGGATCCCAACAGGGCTGAGCTGACAAATACCAATCACAATACAGCCCTGTGGGAATCCAAGACGCCTTTGCACACCAAGGGGGCTGCCAAATAGCAGCTCTGGGGAGATAGCATACTTCATAAGCCATCTCCCCCTGTCCATCCTTTAAGGAGGCGTCCCGGCTGGGTAATAATCCTGGCTGTCCCTCACAGTATATGAAAAAAAGATTTAATTGATTGGTGACTCCAGACTGGCCCTGTTTGAGTGATGGATTTGTACCCGCAAGAAGGTCACCAGCATTAATGGAAGTTCAAATATGGGTACAGTAGGGCCGATTCAACAAACATCTCTTTACATGAGGAGGAGAAAATAAAAGGAAGGACTGGTTTGGGTCAGTGGGTAGTCCTGCTTCCTAATGAATTGAATGCCCATGGTTCAGATCTGCACCTGTGCCTGTGTGCAGCTTGCACATCCTCTTCATGTCTGTCTGGGTTTATCTCCATGTCTTCCGGTCCTCCTCAATTATTTCATAGGCGTGATTGACTTTCACACTGTCTCACGCTGCTTGCCAGCATCCACAAATAAGCAGACATAGAAACTAAACAGGTGCATTGGTAGATTTAGAATATATTGAATAAAGATTGACAATTGTACTTGGACTGAAGAAAAAAGATTGAAAATAAAAATAGTTAAACTTGTGTGACAGACTGCTGATATTTTACAACAGAGCTCACTTTGAAAGACACTATATAAATGGAAGGTCAACACATTTGTGTAATAGTTTATTCTGTTTGGTGTGTCTTGAAGTGATTCCTTTTATTTAGTAATTATTTAGCATTATTTAGTGTTTTTCTTTTTTCGATTCAAGCAATTCAGCATGAAAAAAGTTGCAAAATTGTGTTTTAGAAAAATAAAACAGAGAAGAGTTTTTTATGTAAAGTAAAGGTAACTGTGTTTTCTCCAGGTTTAAATTGATCCCTCCATTTTCTAACCAGTATATCCTGTTCTGAATTGAAGGGAGCTATTCACAGCAGCATTGGAAACAAGACAGAAAGCAATGCTAGACACTCCACCAGTGCATCACAGGATACACATTTAAAATTATGAATCATTGAAAATGTGAGGAGCGGCACAGTGGCTCAGTGGTAGAAGACCTGGGTTCGCTTCCCGGGTCCTCCCTGCATGGAGTTTGCATGTTCTCCCCATGTCTGCGTGGGTTTCCTCCCACAGTCCAAAGACATGCAGGTTAGGTGCATTGGCGATCCCAAATTGTCCCTAGTGTGTGCTTGGTGTGTGTGTGTGTGTGTCCTGCAATGGGTTAGCGCCCTGCCCGGGATTGGTCCCTGCCTTGCACCCTGTGCTGGCTGGGATTGTCTCCAGCAGAACCCCATGACCCTGTGTTAGGATATAGTGGGTTGGACAATAACTGACTGACTGAAAATGTGAGTGTATTCAGAGAAAACACCAGAAGGACACAGGGAGAACACTGAAACCAGGACTGTGGAGCCATAAGATACGGGTGCTAACCACTGCGACACCATGTCCACTGCAATGCTTTAAGTAATGCTGTTTATTGTTAATATAGCAAGACTTCAAACTAGGTTTCTTTACCCTTCATTACTTCACTTATTGATTTATACTTGAGTCTTCACGGCATGACTATCAGTAATTAAAACTTGTCTTTTTTTAGCTGCAAAAAATTAGTCTCTCAGACCTGAAGATTTTCCTTCCTCTATTAAAAAACAGGACATGTACCTCTTGGGAAATTGAACTACTTACAGCAGCAGGTGAGTGTTCCTTCGAAGTGTCATTACATTAGTAAAATGGTTCTTACATTCAGCTCTTCATTAGAACTCAGTTCATAATGATGCATACATGAGTACCATACGTGACATACAGCATGTTGTTAAGGACCTGTGTCTCCTGAAATCTGAAAAAGTAATGAACGTGGCTCTGAGGGTAGCTATGGTGCCTAAAAAGTCTAGAATAAAACCACATGCATAGTGTTTAAGGGTCAAACTTAATATGGGTTACAATCCATTTTGTAGATAACATTCTGAATCCTTCTTAATGCAATTCTAAATCACAGGGTGCTAGTCAATTAGAATTTCCACATGTGCATACAAGGCCAATTCAGAATTACCGATGAACATAACATTCACGTCTTTATGAATGTAGGCAGAAAACACACACACACTAGGACAATGTGAACACTCTACACAGACAATGACCAGGCGCAGGATTTGAAACCAAGAGGAGTCATGCACAGCATCACTAACCAGTGCACCACCATGCATTATATTCAAGATAAATTGATCTAGACTTGTCATACATGCACCTGCCGTAGATGACATTCCCTTTCAGTTTGTAAAGTTCTCGTAGCTTCTCACACTTAAAAGAAATGGCATGGTTTTAAATCCTTATAATTACTGATTATCTAATTATTGTGGTTTTAGTGAAGTACCTTAGTCAGGTTGGGTCCCACACTTAGGGGTTAAACAACGTCCTGTTCTGTACACTACTGGAGGCTAGAAATGGTGAGAGTATGACATATCACAAGAAAGCAGCAGAGGGGACATCTGTGGACATTTCACTGAGATCAGTAATAAAAAAGCATCAAAGGAACAGGGAAAAAGGAATAAACTGGCAATTTAGAGTGTCTGAAGCATAGATCATTTAAAATCCTTCAATGTGTGAAGAATTGACTGAGTTAAGACCCTTAGAACTATTAACTGCTGGCCTACAAAATCAGCTAGCAGGACCTGCGGGGTTCCGCTATTTTGTTTTTAATGACATGGACATGAAGTACATGATGCTTTCATAGTTGATTTGTTTTTGTCTATTTTCACCACCTTAAAGTGGTCTCCTGAGATTTATTTTAATAATCACCAATAACAAGCTATTAAGAATCAAAAAGTTGTGTGGGTTAGTTTTGATGCTCACTTCCTCTACCCATTTGAGTTTCATCTTCATCTTATTTGTGTGGTTTTCATGACTGATCTTGTGGGCCCACTGTGGCTGTAGGCTTTTGTCAATACGAGATGTACTCCTACCTTATTTAAGAAAGTTTTTTCACATTTTTTGAGTAAGAAAATACTAATATTGTGTCAATTAAAAAAAACAGTCATACTATTGCTGTTTTTGGATTCTATATACAGTGGAACTTCGGTTTGCAAGTAACTTGGTTTACGAGTATTTTGCAAGACGAGCAAAAATTTTAAATAAATTTTCACTTGATAAACGAGCGAGGGCTTGCAGTATGAGTAGTTTGTCTACTGAGCGTCATGTGATCACAACTGAGCTGATGGTTCTTCTCTCTCTCTCACTGCTTGATTGTGGGCAATCGTCTCCTATTCTCCGTCTAAGTCGGCGTGCCTCACTCATATAGTCAACATCCGTACGAGCGTATAGTGTTTACTACAGTATTAGCATTGTGACTGTGTGCGCACGAGCGCTCGTGTGTGTGTGTGTTTATGTGTGCTCGCGCGCGCGTCTGTGCTGTGACGTGCGAGTCCCCGTCTTGCACCCTGAAACACGAAGCTGAGTCTCAGTACTTTAGCAACACAAGCTTTATTCAGCTTGAAACAGCAACAGCGCAGTTATTTATACACAGACACAGCAGTCAGGCAGGGCCCTGCGCATTTATAATATTCCTTGTTCCTTGTATCACCCATTGACGGCAGGCGCTTATAGCATGTCCGCGATCTTTTCGGATTTGCTTTTACAGAGAACTGCTACAGCGCTGGGAGACTGCGATTGCTTTGGGACGCTCTTCCTCATGTCGTCCCGTTGGGTGCAATCCCACAAGAGTTTAGAAACTCACTCACACCAGCCATGATTCTTTTCAAAGGTTAATTTGTTTTATGTATTTGTACTTTATATTTTGTATTAATCATTTTTATATGAATAGTTTTGGGTTGTGGAACAAATCATCTGAGTTTCCATTATTTCTTATGGGGAAATTCACTTTGATATATGAGTGCTTTGGACTACGAGCATGTTTCCAGAATGAATTATGCTCGCAAACCGAGGTTCCACTGTATATAAAAGACAAATACCACTAACTCACTCATCATGAAATCTTCTGAACCATGAGGACTTGGGACTTGAAATTTGGAATTTAGGTTACCCTTGGCCCATAGGTGCTTGCTAAGAAACGGTTTTAAAAATTTCATGGTCCAAGCGCGAAATTTCTTATTGTTTTTTAGACCTGTTTGTATGTCTGTCCACTTTTCACGAGAGAACTACTTAACAGGTTTAGACTGGGTTTTTTTCTCTAATTTGCTTGAACATTCCATTGATTTTGAGATTTTCTTATCACACTAAGTATCACAGTTCGCCTGCAGTACCGATTTATTAGTGCAAATCCGAGAGAGACTCATCGGGCTATGGGGAGGGGGGCAGGGCCCTCCTCACTCACGCGCCTGCCTCGAGGTGTAACCTTAACTCCGCTTAGTTAGCGAATGAGAGAACTACTTAACGGATTTAGATCTTTTTTTTTCTATAATTTGCTTGAATATCTTGTTTGATTTTGTGACTTCTCTCATTGTGCTAAGAATCATAATTCGATTGCAGGAGCGATATATTCGCGCTAATCCGAGACAGAGGCTGCGGACCGAGGGGAGGGGGAAGAGTGACGTAGAGAACTGGGCGGGGTCCTCCTCACTGTTCTGTTTCACTAATACGCAGGCAAAGCCACGGGGGATGGCTAGTACATAATAAGAGAAAGCCAAAGTTAGCTAATAAAATAGCGTCATCTATCAATGACACACTGGATATGAAATCTGCTGCGACAGCAGTCTTGTCTGATTAAATTTAAGAAGCACTTTTCCATAACACTGCAGACACATAGCCCAATACCAAGCACACTGAATATCCACAGCAGACCAATAGAAGGTGCTCTACAGATCCTTACATTTTCAGTATATCCAACCAGTCTCTCATACCTTGCCTTCTGCAGTCAAACTTTCAGAATCCTTTGATGTAACACACCCAGGTTTCATTTCCAGGTTCAAGCATCCAATATCTGTTTTGCTGTTCAAGTTTTATGATTCAAGGTTGAGGGTGTTGTAGCCTAACTTTGCAGCAGTAGGTCACCCCTTGAAACTTATATGGGATGCCAGTCCATCTTAGGGCAGTGTCATGTTACCCACATTGTTCTGCTCAGCAGAGTGAAAAGGGAGATTAAGTTTGAAAAGGAGACCAGGAGAAAACACAGAGACAAAGAGCTGTCAAAAGTCAAACCAGGAAATCTGTGTAGTCGTTCTTCAAAGTCAAATACCAAACCTAAACCTCACCTTAGTCAAAACCTAACCTAACCATAGTCAAACCTTACCAAATCTTAGCCAAAAAGCTTATAGCCAAAGGATTGTTAAATAAAAAACAAATTACAACGTATGTTGGAACTCACTATATGTTGAAATATATGTGCAAACTCGAATAGTGAATAAATCTGTGTTGCCGTTGCAATTGTGACACCATGTGCTGCACAACTCCACTGCATGGTCCTAGCAACCTGACAGCAACAACTAACAAATCTGCCAGCACCATTGGAATTCAGAATGGTATCGTAGAAGAATGCAAAAACTATTTATGCCTTAAAGCTACTTCAATGTAAACAATACATGTGAAATCCAAAAATCCTGGGTGTCAAAAACCTAGAAAAGATATGTCACTTTTATTCTGAAGAGCCCAAATTGACACAAAATTTAAATACAATCATCGCTCATAACCTCCACCTACCCATGCCATTCAGTTTAGAGCTGGTAATTAAACTAACATGCATTTTGGGAGGTGGAAAGAATATCTGAGTATTCAGAAAAAAATATATAGACAGAGAGAACGTGCACAGAGGCAGTGATAGCTGAAGCTGTGTGGCAACAACGCTACCCACTGTGCCAAACTGGGACCAAAAAATCTTTCAAAAATACATCATATGTGTGTATGAAGGTCTCCTCTAATGCTTGTATTGAGCTGAATTTGTCTAGCACTAAATTTCTAATATTAAAGGTTAAAAAATACCTTTATAGATGTTAGACTTTACTTCTGTGCTTCAGTTATGCGTCTGGAGGTTTAGCCTTTATTAACTTTTGATTAATATTCACAATATGTTAGCTACAGCCAGAGTATTCTGAGCTACCATTACATTTTGTGAAAAAAAATGAGGAGAGTGGAGGTTTGAAGTTCTGTATCCAGGACATTCATACGGCCAAAATGTCAGCTAGGTAGACTGAGCAGACAAGCAATTTTAAATCAAAAATCTATTAAGAAAAAGGATGTCACCTATAATATCATGTGTGACTATTTTGTTTTGATGATCCTATGGAAGATAAGAAACATGGCTGAAGTGCTTAGTTGTAGCCTTTTGTACGGTAGCTTTGTGAGGTCTTACCTCCAGTACCCAAACATGCATGGCTCAATTTGATGAGATTTAGTAGCTTGAATGTCTATTAAAAGTTTCTTGCATAAAATATGCTGCATAATGGACAAAACCTTTATAAATATATGAAACTGTTTAGTTTAAGTCAAAGATGTGAGAACTCAGGAGCTTAGTATGCAAGGCAGGAGTGTACATTGGACAGGGAGCCAGTCCATCGCAGAGCACACCCTCTCCATCTTATAACCTACAATCGTCAATAATTTGAACAAGTTTGTTTCTGAAATATAGGAGGAAAGCAGAGTTGCCTGATAAAAACAGAAGCAAAGAATGTGCAGAATCTGCAAAGACAGCAACTGGACCACATGCAAACTTAGGACTATGTTTGGGACTGGGCTGCCCGCTACAGGTTGTTTTTTTTTCTTTAGCTACAATTGCTCTTTTTGCCTTTTTTCTCTTGGTATCAAATTCAACCAGTTGCAAACCATGTAGCTTTTGTTTTGTAATTCTTTTTAGGGTTACAGCCCACTGAGATTTTAGGAAGTTAGCAAAATCACATCACTGTTGATTCCAATATCTCCACAGGGTGGTGCTGCTTTTCTCGTTCACTCTTTATTCTCTCAAATTTTATACATTTATTGATGGGGTTTATAGGGTATTATAGTCAGTTGTATAGAGTGCAGTGAAATTCTTGCTTGCATTTGCAAATCCACATTCAACATGTCTTTGGCACCATGATCTGTAAAACAGAATGCATTTGCCATAACTAAGTGTCCCAACATTACAACTTAAATTCATTTTAAATGAGTCCATTATAAGAAGGCAAATTCAAGACTCACGAGTTTATCAGCAGCAACTTTTACAATTCAAATGAAAATGTAAGTCTGTTTTGGTAAAATTTTGTTAAAAAATGTCTTTACTGAAGTTATAGACAGACAGGCAACACATAACTTCAAAATGTAGCTTGAAAACTACAAAAGAGAAAACCAGTAAATAATGAAAAACAGACAGTAATCACATGATCTTCCATAAGACTGTGACACAAATTCCAGGTACAGACCCATGGGTATTTATAGTGAGGACTTTTTATATACGTCCTTGGCAACAAGAGGTTATTAACAACCTCTGTGATTAATGGCGTACATGGATTGGTGTTCTGGCCATGATGGAGCAAGGAACAATACCTGGCCAGGAGGCCAGTGTGCTTCAAGAACAGGGTGAGACAACCTACCAGGATTCCATGTTCCCCCGCTACTCTAGATAGCAGCATCCCCTAGGGTTACCACAGGGCATACACAGACCTACAGTGCATCCGGAAAGTATTCACAGCACATCACTTTTTCCACATTTTGTTATGTTACAGCCTTATTCCAAAATGGATTCAATTCATTTTTTTCCTCAGAATTCTACACACAACACCCCATAATGACAACGTAAAAAAAGTTTACTTGAGATTTTTGCAAATTTATTAAAAATAAAAAAATTGAGAAAGCACATGTACATAAGCATTCACAGCCTATGCCATGAAGCTCAAAATTGAGCTCAGATGCATCCTGTTTCCCCTGATCATCCTTAAGATGCTTCTGCAGCTTAATTGGAGTCCACCTTGGGTAAATTCAGTTGATTGGACCTGATTTGGAAAGGCACACACCTGTCTATATAAGGTCCCACAGTTGACAGTTCATGTCAGAGCACAAACCAAGCATGAAGTCAAAGGAGTTGTGTGTAGACCTCCGAGACAGGATTGTCTCGTGGCACAAATCTGGGGAAGGTTACAGAAAAATCTCTGCTGCTTTGAAGGTTCCAATGAGCACAGTGGCCTCCATCATCCGTAAGTGGAAGAAGTTTGAAACCACCAGTACTCTTCCTAGAGCTGGCCGGCCATCTAAACTGAGCGATCGGGGGAGAAGGGCCTTAGTCAGGGAGGTGACCAAGAACCCGATGGTCACTCTGTCAGAGCTCCAGAGGTCCTCTGTGGAGAGAGGAGAACCTTCCAGAAGGACAACCATCTCTGCAGCAAACCACCAATCAGGTCTGTATAGTAGAGTGGCCAGACGGAAGCCACTCCTTAGTAAAAGGATTTTTCCCATTTATGAGCCACCCTCACACTTTTCTGATTTAATTCTGTTACTTTTTTTAATGAAGATCCCATATATAAATATATTTATTCTCCTAGAGTTTTTTCCCCACTTAGAAGAGTCAGTCCCCAGCAATAATAAGTTGTGGATTGACCATCAGCCATAAGTGAATTGTGAGTTATTTACATGGAGTGTTACATAATGTATATATGGTAGCATGAAAAGCAACAGTAAAAATAATAATAATAATAGTACAAAGTAGCACACAACTGCAGAAAGAAATCAAAAGACAAATCTTGGTTCTCCTTCTCTCCGGTGGTGTGACTTGTCCACTTCAACATTACTTAATAATTTAATGTCCACAGAACACTCATTAAGTTTTCAGTTCACTCACATAAAACCTGCCACTCCACTAAGCCCAATCCCCCTAAAATGCAGTGCCTAAATGCTCATAGGTTGCCTTGAATTGTCTGGAGGTGCCACACAAGGTTGTATAGCAGACTTTTCAGGAGACGACCCTTTACTTCAGCCAACACACTGCTTCTAATCAAGTAAATCTATCTGTCATTATTTTTGTTTTCTTTTTGTTGCACTTTGAGGACTATGTCAGTTTTTTTATTTGTTTGGTGAGAAGTCAAGTAAAATGACATCTTTTATTGACTAACTAAAACGGTATTGTAATAAAAGGTAATTTTGCTTCTCACTACATTCATAATGGCTAACACGGTACAACACCCTAGTACTTTGTTTGGTCAAATTTTGAATTCTTAACTGTTTGCAATGGCACCTTTTATAGCACATTCATGCCTTGGAACGTGAAGTGACTGTACTCATAGGAAAGCATAGGCAATGCAATGACATCACTGGGAGTATATTAAAAAACTGAAATAATAAAAGAGAGGAATTACTAATATATAAGAACAAAACAAAAATGTCAAAAATGAATTATGACCACATCTCTAACAGAAGCAATCACCGAATTTCTTAAATTAATCGTTGAATCCTCAATTAATGTTCAGTCTTCAGCAGGTTTGGACATCTAAAATTTGCTGACTGTCCTCTCTGCACAAGAGCTGAATAATCCACTCTGTTTCCCTCAATGCTGTAGTTTATTTCCTTGACTTTGTTTTGAATAACTTGAATACTCAACTCTAGAGATAGATATCCATGTTGTAGTGTTTTTTGTTTATTGACGTGACTCTCCATCTGTAGCCTCAACTGTAGGCCATTTTCTACCAGGAATTTCTACAGCACTACTACTACTGTGTTTCCCAGAAAATAGAACCTAGCTTGATTTTTCAGGATGCTCGTAATATAAGCCCTACTCCGAAAATAAGTCCTAGTTACGATCCCACGCAGGCAACTTTGGATGAGCGATAAACACTTACTGCTATCATATGTACACAGATGAATAGGAAATAATACCAGTATTTTGACGCCCCAACAAAATGAATGCAAAAAGAAAGAACTATTTTGTCGAGTACAAGAAAGGAATTGTGGAGGAGTTCCAGGGAAAAATCTTACTGCTTTCTGCAAAGGGAAGAAGTTGGATATCCGAATGCACTACGTGCAGGCTACATGGACAAGAGGCGCTCATTTAAGGAAAGCTCTATTGCTAGACATGAGAGATTGAGGCCAATTGTTCTAAAGGAAATGGAGTGGCAAGAAATTCAGATTTGTAAAATGTAGATTTTTGTTCCAGAATATTATGGGGTTGTGCCTCCAGGATTGCTTCACTCGCCCACCCCCCGGGTGCGCTGCGCACTAGCCACTTCGCATCTCTGCCGCTTGCATTGTGAAGGGGAGACTGAACGCATGCTAAGGAGACATGTCGAATCAGCCACTGTCTTACTGCTGTTGTGCTGTTTGTCGATCATAATTTAAAGCCTGTGCAGCAGCTGTCCTTTTGTCTCACTGCCTTGTCTTGCGGGTCGTTAAAGTGTCTCCGAGAAAATTATGTATTGTCTCCTTCCAAACCTTCCAAGATTTTTTTTTTATAATAGAGAGAAATGTAGATTTTTGTTCATGGAAAAACAAGACATCCCCTGAAAATAAGTGTCTTTTGGAGGAAAAATTAATATAAGACCCTGTCTTATTTTCAGGGAAACACACTATTTGGAATGCATTTTGTTATTGTGTTCATTATAATTTTTATTCCAGCAGATGGCGCGTTGCAAATTTTAGTGCCAATGCTGAAATTCCAATTTTAAAAACTCTCGATGTTGTCCTTTGTTTATTGCTATAATAGATTTGCATTTATTAAGTTATAGCGTGATTTGTTCTTTTTATCAGTCTGTTTATTCATCTCTCTTTGTTACCTTAACTTTATATGGGGTGTGAATGAGGGAAGACACAGGAGGAATCCAAAGAATTGTTGGGTTGCCTCATTTAATCTGATACCTTTATCCACAAAAGAAATATTGGCAGAAAAACAACATTAAAAAACAGGCAATAGTCACCTTACATTGGTTTCTGATAATAGTGCTGCTCAGTAAGCAGGTCTGTCATTGGCGGGGCTCCTTCCTGCGGTCAGCTCATGTCCTCCTTCTGGGAATGTCTGGTTTTTATAAGACTCCAACTGGAAGGGGTGATGTCCATTGCCCTCATTAGGCATCTTTTCGGTGCTGTAGATGAGAAAGGAGCTGATATTATTTGGGACATCGCCCCCTCTTGTCACGGAGTGGTATTACATACATCTGATGAGTCCAGAAGGTGATGCTCCGGCATGCATGCATTACAGGGGAGAGAAAAAAAACCAGAGCCTTTTACAGATGTACCACTGTAACTACACCTGACCCCATCAGACCTGTGGGGGGCTCGGTGGGTTAGTAGCAGAGTGCTGCAAGCTTTTTCATTTTCTGGCCGCAGGAGGTACCTCTTCTCTTTTATCTTCCTCTAATCATAAAAAGGAAAGAAGACAGAAGTTTCAAGGTTAGGTTGTTTTATTCATTAATTGGAGAGACTGGTAACGTGTTGCACGTTGATTAGCATAAGGAAGTAAGAAATTCACTGTACACATGACAATAGTGACCTAATAAATAAATTAATAAACAGAAATTAATGAAAAGCACATTTGAAAAGTCATGAGAGAGTAGCAATGAAGAATTGGCAGAGATACATTTTAAATAGCATTAGATCAGGAATAAATAAATGAATGAATAAAAGCAGATTGTAGTCTTTTTATTCATTCATTGAAACGTAAAAAGAAAAAATATATATTCATTTTTTAAATATAAATGTAACCTTAGCACAGTAAAGATTTTGAAGCTAAAACTTTTAATGAAAGGTTATTCAAGCTTAACTACACTCTTAAAAATATTGGTTCAGTGATGGCGCTTTCCAGGGTTGGGTGGTTCCTCCATTGCTTGACAAATAACCATTTCATTGCAGGAAGAGTTCTTTGCATATGAAGTTGGGTTGTTGAAAAGGTTCCTTATATGTGGACAAAGGTGGTGCACAACCTGGCAGGTTACAGCAGATCAAGTAAGCGTGCATTCTTGTGTGCAGCAAGAGTCCTTATAAAATCATGAAGACCCAGGGTATTTCACAAATCTGTTATCATCTATTTGTGGAACCCGTTTACTATTCTAAATAAATAAAAGTTCTTTCTGGTTCCTTCATGAGGATCTCTTGTTCAGGAACCAAAAGCGTTTCCCCTAATGGCTTTGATCTCAAGCACCACTTTGGCATCTTTATTTTTAAGCGTGTAGTTCATAGGCAGAAACCAAGACTGGCTTTACCTTTTCTGTATTATATTTCTTTTATGTGTGTACAGTTCTAGCTTAGTGTCTAAAATGTTACTGGAGAATTTCAAATGCAGCAATAAAGGCAAACCTATATTTAAAGAACTATTCTTTTTATGCTAATTTGTTATTGAGGTTTTCATAACTAGCACTTTTCTACTGTGACATGCAGACGTCATCCTCCAGCCCACTTCCATCAGTCATGTCAGCCTGTCAAATGAAGACTCTGATTTCCCAAAGCCTGTCTTCGGATAAGCTGAGGTGCATCTGTTCTGCATGCTGGACTGATAAGTCTCTCCATTTTGTCAAAGAGGTGCATTTTTCTTGGTAGGTTGAGTTATGAGAAGGCCCTGATTCGTATGCTTATTTAGATGCGCACCACCCAGAGTTTCAGCAGTAGCAATGTAGTGAGAAGTCAGGCAAAATTACACCTTTTATTGGCTAACTGAAAAGATTACAAAATGGCAACTCAGGCCGCTTCTACATCTTGCCTGAAGAAGAGGCCTGAGTTGCCATACAGTATTGTAATCTTTTTAGTTAGCCAATAAAAGGTGTAATTTTGCTTGACTTCTCACTACATTCATAATGGCTAACACAGTACAACACCCTAGTACTACAGCAGTAGCAATTTAGAGACAAAGTTTAGCTGTTCTGAGTGACAACAACAGTCATGTCAGCACTAGAAAGCCCCTTAAGTTTTTCACTTATCTGCCTGAAAGAACAGTGTGGTTGTCATTGGGGAAAACCAAACATAAATTCATTTCGAATCGCTCTTTTTTCTTTCCACCCAAGAACTCACTGAGGCTAAAGGGCCGTCTTTTGTGCAGACGGACTCTTTGTCGGTTGACTTTGCAGTGTTGGTTTGGGCTCCCGGCATTTCCACTGTAGCGTGGCCTACACTGTCTCACTAAGGAGACTGCAGTGCTAAAAGTTGCCTTACAGCAAATCTCAACCTGTACCCGATAGCTTTGTAGTGGCTGGTACATGTCTCTGGGTACATTGTTACTACTCGATTCTGTATATGTTTAATTCTTAGATAGACTGTACAGTTCAAGTTTGATTGTAATTGCACTTGTTAACTTTGTATTGTTACAACAAGGAAAAATAAAGATTTATCTTTTCCAGTTCAATTGCTCTGACTTCTTAATTGTCACTATAATGTGTGTGAAAATATGAAATTCGCAAAAACACGCTGACATAAGCCTTGAAGAGTTACACGAGGATTTTGTTACAAACACGCAAGATCAAATCCCCTGGTAAATCCTGCCTCGTGGTCCACCTCTGTCTCCTTTAATGTAAGCTTGGCTTCAGTCCTTAGCCTGGTGGATGTGGACAGATTGGTCACTCTTGACACCACAAAACAGTCCTCTGACTGGGGCAAGGGCACTTCTTCTTGGCACCCAGGTCTTCGTGGTCATTCTGTTCTGTAAAGGAGGTAAGAAACTTGGAGCTCGTCTTTATCCCCTGCTGTCGGCTATTGTATTGAACATACTGTAGATATTACACTTTACTTTTTAATTATTACAGTACAGTAATACTGTAGACTTCAAGCAGTCATTGCATGCAAGGGATATAATGTTCTAAATATGACTGCTTTAATATACCTGCCATTGCTATGTCCCAGACATTATAGTGTCCTGAAATGGGGGGACCATGTAGAAAAAGTGTTATCATTTCTACATAGTGTGACCGAAATACTCTTAAATGAATGTGTGCAATGTGTACTTTTATCACATCTGAATTTGTAATTTTAAACTATGGAGCAGAGGGGTAAATCAAGAAGCAGTGTGTCTTTGTCCCAAATATTATGGAGGGCACTGTAGATAGGTGTCAATACTATTTGAGACATGAGTTGCAGTGCCTCAAAGTCCATAAAATAATTTTATTTAATATCTTGTCTTTTACTAGTGAATATCTTATAGTTTCTTAGGAGTATAAAACTATACAATTCCTTTTAATTTTACAGCACCGACATACTATACCACACAAGGTGAATGGATGGGACAGACCCAGCAGCCTCACCCTTTATTACCCAATAACTTGGCACTTATATGCCATTGTATGCTTAAACAACTAAGCCAAGGACAAAAGCAAGAAAAGAAAGCAAAAATGAATTGGGATGCTTGTTGGTCTCCAAAGGAATAATATAATAAAACAGCTCTGTAATAAATGATCATTGATTTGGCGGCCCAGCACCCCTACTCTTGGGGAAGCCTCTAATTACATTTTGTTTCATTGTGATGAATTCCCCTTAAAGATGGACCAGAGTGGGGAGGGAGCAGCTAAACATATTAGACCAATCCGCTTTAATTAAATGTGACACAGACGGGCACACAGGTATGTCCCAGCAGGGGAACATATACAAAGATCAGGCGCCTGTCTACAAACAAAGATAAATAAGAGCAGTGTATATTTCCAGGAATTTCTTAAATCATTTAGCTGAATTATTATATTTGACAGTAAGTCCATAGTATGTACAGCACTGCAAAAGACCGTTTCAGTCAAATAACTGCTTTGCATTTCTGCTTCATTGTTTTAAATTGGTCATTGTCTGTGTTGAATTTCATGTTCTTCTCATATTTGTTGTGGGTTCTTCTTCAAATATTTTATTTTACTGTATCCCATTGCGTCCAAATAACATATGCTTTAGTGGAGGTGCTGGACAATGGCTAACCATGCAAAAAGACAATTTCCCCTAGGGTATTAATAAAGTATATCAAATATGTAAAAATAAATTAAAAATATGAGTTGAATAAGCTGAACAGATTGTCCACTCCAAATTGTGCTGAGAGGCAGTGTGTGAGAGTGAGCGCCAATTCTGCTGTAATACACAATGGTGCCAAATAGCCTTGAACTGGTTAAACGGGTCATAGGATGGAGAGATGGATATTTAGATTGAATTACACTGCAATGGGCAGACATAGTCCATCCAGAAAATATGCTGGCACCTGCAGGAAAGCTTCTGGCATTAGTTCAGCTTAGTAATTAGAATAAAAAAGACAGAAATGGAGTCTGTGATCACACACATAGCATTCAGAAGAAGGCTTTCATTCTCCATGACCTCAAATTGGTCAGAACAATCCGACTCCACTGAGTAAAGATTTTCAGTTTGCTGTGGTGACTCATTCAGATGCTATCTATCTATCTATCTATCTATCTATCTATCTATCTATCTATCTATCTATCTATCTATCTATCTATCTATCTATCTATCTATCTATCTATCTATCTATCTATCTATCTATCTATCTATCTATCTATCATTAATAAACCCTTATCTATCTATCTATCTATCTATCTATCTATCTATCTATCTATCTATCTATCTATCTATCTATCTATCTATCTATCTATCTATCTATCTATCTATCTATCTATCTATCTATCTATCTATCTATCTATCTAATAAAGCAAAAGAAAAATTAAGAAGAGTTGGAGCACCTAAGAAGCAAACCTTGAATATCTAATTGCCAAAAAAGAAAAAAATAAGGCAAAAATTAGCAAGAGAAATGTCTTTTAAGATGGCAGGCAGAACCCAACTGACTCAAAGATGGTGCAGTTGCCCCTTAAGAGGATGCCAGACCGGAAAGGTTGCGACCAGGCAATGGGAACCCGGGAGTGGCGTGTAGTAGAATTGATCAGTAGGAAGAAAAAGAGAAGCATTAGGTGACAGTGCCAACCCATGGTTCGGGCTGGAATTGCAAAAAGTTGAGCCGTCAAGCTGTTTTGCATGCACACATATGTGACACTGTCTATCTGTTGTAATATAGTGCCTTTCAAATTTATTATAGCAGTGAAGTGCCCTTCATGTCTGTCTGTTTATCTGTCTATCTGTCCTTTTGTCACTCCTTACCTGTCTTAGTTGGGTTATTTTAAGTTAGAAGTTATGGCATCTACGGTAACTCTTTTTCTTGATCCCATGATCGCATCAGTTCTTTCCAGGTTTGAGAGACTTCTGTTATTCCATTGTTACAAAACTGGTCCCTTCATTTAATGTGAAATGTGAGGCACTCTCCCCATGGAGCATATTGTAGTTTCCATGCGACACTCTTTTCATCAATAAGCTATTAGCAGGCTTTGCTCTGCATTTTAAATTTGCAGTATTTGACACGTTAAAGATGTCATCTTCTGTCTCCGATACTCCACACAGCCTTAATGGCTATCGATGCATTGCTGTGTCCAGTGCCCCCGGCACGAGCCAGACGTGATCCATTATCAGAAAGCCCACATGTAATTGCAAAGACGATAGGAAACAGAAAAAAGACAGAATTGAAACTTCCGAGAGTCAACAATGGGGGGCCTGGGAACACAGTTCCAAATTCTAATTTAGACTTGCAGTAATTACTGTTTGTGAGTCGCCTCATTGATCGGTTGGTGGGAAATTCTGCAATTTCTGGTTCTTGGAAGCTCCTTGATTTCCTGTTTGCAAAGAAAAAAATGAGAAGAAAAAAATAGTTTGAAAAAAAAAGAGAGAAAGACAAACGCAATGGAAGGGATAGTGGCAAAAGTGGCAGATATCCTAAAATAGCCTTAACTGGCATTTACAGTAACATTAATAAATGTAAAGATTTAAAAATCCCAAAAAAGTGTTTCTTAAATGGTCAGCAAAGGTCAAACCAGCACTCACCCCAATGAACACTGGCACTTTTGAAAACCTAATCTCTTCTCTTTGCCCTCTTCAGGCAGGACACGCATATGGCATTGTCTCATGTGATTAACAAACTAAAAGGCCGAGAAAAACCCCTTGTCATGAGCCACCTGCTGGAGCAAATGCCCTGCTAGTAGCTCCGGATCAACATGGACCGAGGCTGTTAAAAGAGAGGCAATAGAGAAGAAGATGTACCAAAACAGGTAGATTTTATTCCACAAATGGTCAGTTAAAAAGAATTCACAGTTCTGGGTACAAAAATATTTACAGTGGAAAAACTGATTCAAATAAAAAATATGTATCAAAAACAAGAAAAACAAAACATTCCTTTGGTAAGATAAGAAAAAAGACAAATACAAAGAAAAAATGAAAGACTGTGGCTTGCAGGGGGCACTCCAGCTGCCCAAACCTGACAAAGACAGACATAGACACAAGTCCAGCAACACACAGGTTTATTTCTATTAAAGAGTGGAAAACGCTTTCCTTTTGTTTCCCACCTGCATCACAGTAGACAAGCAGAATAAAAGCACAATACAACACTCTCTTTCTCTCTTTTCTTCTTCTTCACTCGGTCTCCCTTTCCTCTACTTTTGTCTTTACTTCTTCACTGACAAGCTTTGTCTCTCTCCCTCCCAACTCTGGCTCCCCAGGCAGTGGCAGCTGGTTTCTTTTATGCCACACCTGGAAGCACTCCACGTGGCTCATTAACAAGGTCCAGAAGTACTCCGAGGTGGGGCGGAAGCAGGCAGAGTATGGTTCTGCAGCTCTGCCTGGCAGCCCCCACGGAAGCCAACAGGGCTGTCCCGAACTCCAAATCCCATGTTGCCCTGTGTGAATCTGAGACACCGCTGCAAACCAGGAGGGCTGTCAACTAGCAGCCGAGGGAGGTACTGTCCTGTGTATGTTCTTTCCATGTTCACATGTGTCCGCCACAAGATTCTCACCCAAATATTACCAAAACTGGGTTCTGAATCAACCCACTTAACAAAGTAAAACTCCTTCAAGCCCCAAAATTCAGGACCTTGTCCTGGCTAACAGGAGCTTCAACTTGCTCTGATTACTCAGCCAAATGCTCAGCCACCTAACTCTATCTAGACGGGTGAACTCTGTTCCCTCTCCCTGTCACTCCACTACTGACTGATAGTCCAACCACTCTCTTCAACTGATGCCATCCTTACACAGAAAGTTCCTTTCCTCTGTCCTGACAGCACTCACATTGGGAGATACCACTTCCTATATACAGGGGAATTGGACACCTTCAACCAAACCCTTAGCATGATCAAACATAACTCAAACAATGACCAAACACAAATGAACATAACCTCGAGGTTCTTAAAAAAAAGAAAATGCTAACATACTGTAACCTTTCTCCATAAAGATGATCAACGTAACTACAGAAAACAAAACAAATATCCAAAATGAACTCCCCTTGTGGCTGTCATCTGTCTCAGTGCCATGTTTAAATCACCGTCCAGTATGCTTAATTTACTAGCGAGAGGCCCGTGCCTGAAGCTGACTATGGAAAGATGGAAACTTCATGAAACAACCCAACAGTAAATCCTAAACCTGATAAACATTTGCTTCCTATTTCAAGCCGTTTGTGCTAGAGCTACCAAATCATCGTTCTTCCTTTGTCATGCTGCCTCATACCACTCTGGCGACCCCTTGAAGCTCTCGTGTCACACTCCTACTTTTCAGAAAAAAGGTGAAAATAGGCCACGCATTTCTAGGGCAGGCAGAGCTTGAAATAAGAAAGATATTCAAACAGAAAGGCCTCAATGGTCACTCTGCATTGTCACAGAATACGAATAATGTCCCAACCTAGAACTCATCCAGCATGGTATACTCACTTTAAGATGTCATATAAAAGCATGCATATCCTCATGACGAAACTCCGAACAGTCATGTCTGCTTTCCCATCACCTTTTCAGAATCTATCTGAAGCCATCTAACTGATATCCTATGCTTCATGATCAAACACTGGACCGTTTCCTACTTCTTATTTAGGTGATACTGGAAAGAAGAAGATGGCTGGAAAGAAAGGGTCAAAGAAGAGATCTTTGTCCTTTGAGACCTTCTCTTTACTTTAAGTGGACCTGTGTTCATTTGACTACATTATTATTACCTTAAGCACTAGCTAGCCAGTCTTACATAAAAGCAAATGACATTTTCAAATGAATATTTATAGTACAAATGGTTGTACATTGATGGTTTATTGTCACTTCAATGTCAGACTCTTCATGGGGAGGAGAACCTACTGAGCTTAAGGAAATGAAAAGCTGCCTTATTAAATTGGATTTTTCACGTATGATATAAACAAGCATTGGATTCAATGATACAGCAAGATAAGGTACAGTTTGCATCCAGAATAGGCAAAACCAAAGGCAAAAGGCATAAGACGTTTGGTCAGCATTACACAAAAAGTCAATGGTACATACAAAGTCAGGGAATCTCAAGAAGAAGAGGTAGTCATGTACGAATGGGAAGGATTGCTTGTTCTGTTGGCAGATTTTGGGTTATCTCTGCCTTTTATGAGTGGTAGAGATCAAAAGATGTCTTTCCTTAAGGATAAAGCAAAACAATTGCTGTGGTCACCAAAATTTCAAGGATAAAATCAAAGTCAAGTCAAATATCATTAAATTATTTGTTATTTTTTTCTTGTGAGATCTTTCCTTCATTTGCCTAAGCTCAGATTTTGCTTAATATAAGCAGCCATTTTATATGTCATGACCACCAACAATGTCACATCCCACACGGCACGTGCCTTACATTTCTAGTATCCGCGCAGAATCATTGGGATATGCAAAATAGTGCCAATCTAAAAAGACAAAAGGGCCATTCAATCCATGAAACAAAATGTTGTGATTTCCCTAAAATAAATGCTAAAAAATGGAGAGGAAAACTATCAAAAACACTGACCACAAAAAGACTACACACAGCAACTACTGCTGGCCTGTGCCCTTTGTTTCCCAAAGAATCAAAGTTAATCGCCAGGCTCCCAGTGGAGATACTGAATAGACCCTGGGAATAAAGAGCAGGAGACTAGTGGTACAGACAGTACCCGCTTTCTATCATCAGGGGAAACATAAGACCACAGACAAATAAAATGGATGAGCTCTCAACGCTTATCAGGAGTGAAAGGGGATACAAACTCAGCCATCTCATGTGCTTCATATAGATGTGACGTAGAGCTGATACTCCAGACTCCATAGATGGATATAAAATTGTATGGGCAGATAGAAGCAGTAAGAAGGATGGATGTAGACTTTCCATTTTTGTAAATGAAAAATGGTGCAAACCTGGACACATTACAATTAAAGCACAGTTATGTGACCTGAATATTGAGCTGCTCATGGTGGGCTTTCATATCTAAGATTTCATACAAAGCTGTCCATTACTGCCTTGAGAGAAGAGGGTGAACTAAGCAGGAGAGAAAAATGGGAGAAGGCCCAGATTCATAACTGCATAAGATAAGATAAGCACATGAGAGTGTGTAGTTTGAGAAACAAATGTCTTAGAGATCCTCAGTTGACTTTTTCTTCAAATACACACTGAATACCTGTGTCATCTACAAAAGACAAATCATAATGTTAGCCCTAGAGACAGTGTTTCAAAGAAAAATCCATATGTGAAACTGGCAAATAAAAAGAAAAGGTTAGAATGGGCAAAATAAAACAGACATTGGACAGAAGATGACTAGAAAAGTGCATCACGCTCAACATTCCAGAGTCGTCTTTTCTCTAATGCAGACAACACTGGCATTTGGTGTGTATTTAGTGAACAAGACAACTGAGGAGCTCCAAATTCTGATTTCTGTATCCTATTATGCAGTCTGCTCTTATTTTTCTATCCTGCTTAGATACACTTTGTCCTTTTCTCTCAAGACAGTAATAGACACCTTTGTATGAAATCTTCAGTTTCTTGTTCCGCATGAAATAGCCTATATTCTGCAAAAAAAAAAAAAAAAATAGACTGCCATGTTTCTTGAGAGAGGTGTTTCATTTTGGCCATTTTTGAACCCAGAACTGAACTTTTAGAATGCCAGTGCAATGCAAAACAAGTGGACAGAATGAAATGTTTCAGTGGTGCTAATGTAATTACAAAGGTTTCCCTAAAACTAATCAGCATGTAAACGGGACTGATTAAGGATATGCTAAGGGAGCTGACCATTAGGAAACTGATGAAAATTGGGCTTTACAGCGATATGTGAATAATACATTTCAAGCAGTAATGGTAATTATACACACTAGTAATGCCTTGTCTATATTTTAAAGTCAAACTAATGGTACCTTGATAATAAAAAGTTTCAATTTCTTTCAAAGTCATGAAATGTTCTTTCTTTTCAAAGGAATTTAGAGTATTTTTCTTGCTCTTTGTGGGTGGAGCCACAGGAAGCAGGGCCTCCATGATATCACCACTCCTGGTGCCTCATGTATAAATGATACGTATGCACAAAAATGTTGCGTACGCCTTTTTCCATGCTCACATCATGATGTATAAAAACTAAACTTGCCGTAAAGCCACACACATTTTCACGCTAGCTCAATCATTTGCGTACACAAGTTCTCTGCTCAGTTTTGAAAACTGGCGGCACCCAGCGTCAAAGCAGTGCTGCTGTTCCTGTGTGGTTTCCCTTTAGTTTTTAGATTCACATCCCTGACGCGGCTTTATCAGATGCACTGAAATTAACCGTATATCGTTTATTAGTTTAAGGCATCTCATTATAATCAACCCATAACCATATAATGCTGCACCGAATGGCCAAACTATTCTAAATACCATCATTGCTTTGTACTACGAAGATATTTCAATGTTTCATAAAAGTTTTGAAGAATCCGCGTTCTAAGCTTACAGATGGCTTGGCATCTATTACAGAGCTGATCGTGTGGCAATTGGTTACTTGGAGAAAGAAAAGGAAGGACAGGAATAAGAGTTTAATACATTTGAGAGAGACAGTACTGCTGCAGTAAATTATTTAATCGAAGGTCGCGCACAGTGCAGCAAGCATCTTGCGGGAGGCAGGAACAATCTCTAGACAGGGCACCAGCTCATTGCTAATACTGCGCCACCATGTCCCCATGCTTTAATGCCTATCATTATGAAAATTAAATCAAGTATACATCTTAATATTTAAATTGTTCAGAGAGCTGTAATATCATGAATGTAATGTATTCTGTGTCCTGTCGGCGTAAGAGAAAGCCAGTTTAAGCACGTAGTGATTCACAGACATAGAGCACATAAAACAACACACAGAAAGAAGCATTTAACATGCTACTTTAGTTATGAAGGGATCTGAAACTAGTAAATTAAACAATTTTAAGATGAAGTTTATGACATTCTTCTTTGATGACAAAATAAAGTACATGATTAAAGTGGAAATTTCAAGATTAAAGCTTTTATTGGCTAACTAAAAAGATTATAATATGCAAGCTTTCGAGGCAACTCAGGCCCCTTCTTCAGGCAAGATGTAAATATACTATTTGTTGGTTTAGGCAGTGATATAAACAACAAACGGAAGTTGATTGAGAAACTCGAAAGTTCAAGTTCAGAAAGTCGCAAAGTGTCCGAAATAAATAAGAAGTGGTCAGATATCAAAGTTGCAGTGAAAAGGCGAGTCGTAGCCACCGTCTGAGTGTCATATGGAAGCATATTATCGTACAGTTGAAAAAAAAATGTCCAAATGTCAGCTTTAATCTTTAGTACTTGCCTGAAGAAGGGGCCTGAGTTGCCTCAAAAGCCTGCATATTGTAATCTTTTTAGTTAGCCAATAAAAGGTGTCATTTTGCTTGGCTTTTCTCTACATTCATAATGGCTAACACGGTACAACACCCTAGTACTAAAGATTAAAGCTGACATTTGGACATTTTTTTTTCAACTGTACCCTAATATGCTTCCATATGACACTCAGAAGGTGGCTACGACTCGCCTTTTCACTGCAACTTTGATATCTGACCACTTCTTATTTATTTCGGACACTTTGCGACTTTCTGAACTTGGACTTTCGAGTTTCCCTGCCACTCTGTTACTCAATCAACTTCCTTTTGTTGTTTATATCACTGCCTAAACCAACAAATAGTATGTTTTCCTTGCCTCCACTTGGTATTCACTGAAATTCTTCTAATTCCCCCGTACTTTTGCCATTGTCTTTTCACAGAACACTGAGCTTAAGGGCTATTTATATTGATTTGCATATTCAAAGAGGCATAACTCTGGGAAGAGTTGGGGAGTGGCTTTTCACGCTGACCATTTTTATGTAGCGGACGAATGTGGAAGTTGGCATACTCACAGATTTATGCATCTGGATTTTTTTGTGCATACGCTCATTTCCACTTTTGTCTGTATGCCATGTTTTAGTGTGAATTCCATGCACGGCATTATGAATGAGGCCCCTGGGCCCTCTATTTGGCAGTTAACAGATGGGGACAAGTTTGTTGGTACCTTTCCATGAACAAAGAAGAACCCACAATTGTCTCTGAAATAACTGTAAACTGATGAAACTAATTGGCACCCATTATTGTTTATTCCAAATTAAAGAAAAAATAGGCTTTGCTTTGGAATTTTGATTCAATAGAATATTTCAAATCATAACACAAATGAAAATGGTATGGACAAAAATGATGGGACCATTAACCTAATATTTTATATATAAATCACTGCACACAAATGACTCCTGTAGCTCTCACTGAGACTTCAGCACCTGTCAACAGGGAATCTGGCCCACTCTTCCTGAGCAAATTGCTCCAGTTGTGTCAGGTCTGAAGGTGTCTTCTCCTGACTGCATGTTTCAGTTCTTTCCATGGATGTTCAGCAGAATTCAAATCAGAGCTCATAGATGGCCACTTCATAATAGTCCAATGTTTTGTTCTTAGACATTCTTGTGTGCTTTTAGCCATGTGTGTTGGTTCTTTACCCTGTTGGTGGATCCATGACCTGTAACTGACACAGGGCAATACATTTCACTCCTGAATGTCTTGACAGTCTTGAGATTTCATTATTCTCCACTCAGAGTCAAGGTGCCCCATGCTAGATGCAGCAAAGTAGCTTCAAAACATAATGAGCCTGCTCCATGTTTCACAGTAGGTGTGGCGTTCTTTCCTTTGAAAGCTTCATTTTATTGTCTGTGAATGGAAAAGCCCCAGTTGTGTCTCATCTGTCCAATGGATATTCTCCAAGAAGCATTGCGGCTTGTCAGTATGACTTTTAGGAAATTCCAGTCTGGCTTTTTTATGTTTTTCTTTCAACAGTGGAGTCCTCCTAGATCTTCTTCCATTGATGAAGTGATGGATGGTGCGATCAGACATTTATGGACGTTGACTGTGAAGTTGAGCTTGTATCACTTTGGAAGTTATGCTTGGCTATTTTCTGCCATTTTCATTATCCATCTGCCCATTCTGGGGTCGATTTTCCTATTGTGGAGGCTGGGAGGTTGGCTACAGTTACACAGACCTTAAAACTTCTTAATAATATTTTTAACTGTTATCACAGGAACATCAAGCTGTATGGAGATTATCTTATAGCCTTTGCTATTATCATGCTTGTCTGTAATTTTCTTTCTGATCTCCTCAGACAACTCCCTCCTCTGTGTTCTCTGGTCCATGTTCAGTGTGGGACACACGATGATACCAAACAGCAGAATGACTAATTTTCTACATTTAAATAGGTTGAATGACCAATTGTATGATTGGAGACATCTGTGATATTATTAAAGAAAATAGCTAGTTTGAAAAATCACTGTTATCCACTAATTTATGATCTTTTCTAGGGGTACCAACAAATGCGCCCAGGCCATGTTAGAATATCTTTGTAGAATAAGCAATATTTATTTACATTTTCATTTACATATTTTCATATTAACATATCACTTACTGCTGAGGTCTGTAAGTATTGCACTTTCTGTATTTACTTTTTTTTGTGAAATTCTTGCCTTGTTTCTGGAATTCTGCCTGTGGATTTTGTGTTGAGACTTGTTTGCTATTTGCAATTTTGTATGTTGTTTGCTCTGTTAAGTATTCTTTTCTAAATTTCTAATTTTGCTAATAAATTTTTGATGATTTGAAGTTTCTCTGTTGCCTGTTTTGTTCAAAAGCTGGGAGATAACCGTTCTTCTTCCTCTTGTGGAGTTATTTGATATATTTGTGGACACTTTTTTAGAGTCTGCTCCAACTGAAGCCAGCATGTAGTATTTGGGGCCTGGCTGTGTTCAGGTGAGCCTCTTCTGGGCAGATTAGTGAAGATCCTGGCCTGCTTCTTAGCTTTTGTTTGAAGGTCTCACATCCCTTTTGCCTTTTTTGAAGACTCCATTTCATGACAACTAGGTTAATGCCACTGCACTGTGGAAGTGACTCCAGTAGATTTCAACAGGTCCCAGATGCCGCTATAATTTTAATGATAGCACCTGAGAGAAATTAAGTAAAAAAAGGTGTCACCTAACACCCAAACAAGAAACAAGTGGACATAAAAATGGGCCTCTCATTACCAATGTGTTTAGTTTCTGCCAATGTTTGTAATGTGATTTTTGTATGTAAGCCAGAATTTTCACTGAAAAAGTTGGCAAAAATGCATAATGTTTTATTACTTATTTTACAGAAAAATGTTTCAAATGTATTAATTAATTGACAGTTAAGCAATATTAGTGTGCTTTAAATCATAAACACAAACTAAACTGAGAGTTTGAACAATAATTTCGTACAGTAAATTGATAATATGGTTACTTATCCTGCAGTTTTTGATAATGATAGAGAGCCTCATGGAGTCGGTATTCACAAAAAGCCACCACTACCTCACAATTTAGAATTATGTACTGTCTTTGCTGAGGGATCTCTCAGAGTATCACCTCCACCTTCATCTGCTGTACTGCCTTAGATGACATGTCTGGGACATCTCAGGATTACAAGCAGCAGTTTCTACCACTCAGCTAAATGGCAAGTTGGAAGTAAAGCAGTAGAACAAAGTGCTGCAGCAGGACACTGAGAGAAGAAGTGGAATAGAGGAGGGCCAGTAATAGTTGAAAATTATTGTATTACTTATATTTTATGCAAAATGGCTAAAAACAGAGATGCAATAGGCACAGATAGTAAGTAGTTACATCCAAACAGTCAACAGCAGGGCTACCACAGATCATGGATTTTTTTCAAATCTTGACTATCTTTCAAAGGCATGAACCCTGTTCAGGTCCTTGTCTAAGCCATTTTGGGTCTTTAATAAGATTAAAGAATTTTGCTTTTGATAGTTTGCTGAATGGAACTCAAAATATTTAATTTGTGTTTGTCTTCATTTTAGGACTATTTACAGATGATGTGGCTTTTAAGTGAATAAACAGGGAAAGCTATTGTATGCTGTATAACATGAACAGTAGGCAGATGCAGTTAACTCAGGGCTCAGGAGGGGGCCACATTTCCAAGACTTGGAGGATGTTTTTGTAAAAAAGATGGGAGATATGCAAATGTAAAGCAAATACAACAAATTCTATTAATTTATCTTTGTATATATTGTAATGGATGACAAAAGTGGACTGGTTTTCTGAATGGGATGCCCAGATAGTAGAAGGACAGAAGGAGACTGTCTATCAGGGCCATGCATTTCCTTGTGAAAGAAGATTGCAGCCTTCATTGGTTGGATTGCCCATGTAAAAACTAGTGGGGCAACCTGGGGATTGCAGTCCTATTGAACAGACCTGGGAGATACCTTCTTTCAGGGGCTTCTGTCTGAACCAGAAATGCTTCTCCCTTGCAATATTATGGTGCCGGAAATACTGCTGGGTCCAGCCTAAAGGGTGAGTTGAATTCAGAAAAAGAGGACTGTGCTTGCCTGGGGGAGTAAAGGAAGGAGCAAGAGAAAGAAAAGAAAGCATCAGAATTGTGTTGATTTGGATTAAACCTCTATTAAGGTACCTTGTTAAATTAAATTAAATTAATTTTGAAACCGGGACTGGTGAGGTGCAATTGTGTCTGGGGCAGTAATGTGTAATGGTCAAGGCTTTGGACTTCAAACCCTGAGGTCGTGGGTTCAGATCTGATCTGCCTGTACTCTAATTGGAAAACCAAAAGACATGTAACCAATTGTATCATAAATGTTGTAAGTCGCCTTGGATAAATGTTTCAATCAAATAAGTAAATGTAATTGTTCAAGGGTCTGCAATGCACACTACAGGTCACAATGTTTAAGCTCAGATAAAGTAACCACTGTGTATATGCTTGTAAGAAGATGTTAAATAGTAGCTTGGAACTTTGCATTTACCATGTTATTTATACGGTGGCGCAGTGAGTAGTGCTGCTGCCTCGCAGTTAGGAGACCCGTGTTCGCTTCCCGAGTCCTCCCTGCATGGAGTTTGCATGTTCTCCCCGTGTCTGCGTGGGTTTCTTCCGGGTGCTCCGGTTTCCTCCCACAGTCCAAAGACATGCAGGTTAGGTGCATTGGCGATCCTAAATTGTCCCTAGTTTGTGCTTGGTGTGTGTGTGTGTGCGTGTGTGCGTGCGTGCCCTGCGGTGGGCTGGCACCCTGCCTGGGGTTTCTTTCCTGCCTTGTGCCCTGTGTTTGCTGGGATTGGCTCCAGCAGACCCCATGACCCTGTAGTTAGGATATAGCGGGTTGGATAATGGATGGATGGATGGTTGTTATTTATAGTTAGCTAAAAGTAACTTAACTGACAAATAACTAGACTGTAGGAATTTATGAGTTGTCTACTTTAGGATGATAATCAGCTACCAATGTCCAGTATTAAAGAAAGGGTTTTGAGAGGATTTGATGACAAACACCTTTTGGCAAGAGAGAGAAGACCCATACTGTAGTTATGAATAAGAGAGACATGAGGCACAGTGTTTGAAATCTGAGAGGGGGAATAGGAGATATGTGAGAGAAACAGTTGCGAAGACATAATGAAACATCATGCTGACAGGGTATGAAAGTGCAGTGTCACCTACAAAATGACAATGTGCGCCAATGGAGACAAGTGTTAAGAGTAAAAAGGCTGCGCAATGATGTGTGCTTTTCAAAGGGCACTTTTAAGAAGAGAGGATTCTCAATCTACATGGACAACTTTTTTGCTTTTGCTGATGCAAAGTTTGCTGTATGGATGTTAAATTGAATCATTCAAGTTGTATATTTTTCTATTTTAACTTCAAGTGTTTGACATGTCTAATTTCTCTGCCAATAAATGTAAGTTTAAAGGAAAGAAAGTTTGGGTATTATCTCACTGCAACTGTCTTGTATACTGACATCAGTAATTCTTCCTTAAGTGATGAGTGTTATTATAGCAAGGCATGCTTGTTCAGGTCAAACTCTTTGCAAGGCAGCAATCCAGGAGTTGAAGGACATAGGTAACCTGGTAGAGGCTCTCCTGGCCCCTGTTAGAGTATTTTTTGTAAGCCTGTTGAGGGAAGCCAGTCCTTGCTAGTCATATTTGTTGAAAATTCTTTCAAAGGTAGCAACCTGAGAGAACACTGCATTCTGTAACCCAGAAAAAGCTAAAGCAGATATAGGACTTTGCTAAAGAATTCTGAGTCAGTCCTCCCAAAGTTAGCAATCTGGGATGTGGAAGATAAAGGTATATAGGTAAGTAGATATAGGTCATCTAGCAGGGGCTAAATGGTGTAGGTTTTTGCCCTTTGCTAAGGTATTTCAGAGATATAATGTGAATTTCAAAAGTAATTACAGGGGTTGTACTTTTAAAAAAGGCCAATAGTTCATATATTTCCAGGATTAACGTGACAACCAATAAAAAAGAAAATTTGGAGTCTACAGAGTGCCTTCTGTAGACTTTTTTACAATAACACAGGGCTTAAGGAGTGTACCTTATCTCTGTATGGACTGGGTGTCCTGCCGATATTCATTTAGCTTGCCTAAAGAAAGAGCCCCAACTCTTTGTCTCTCTCAACCCATATTTCTTATTGTGACAGGTTAAAATCAGTATGACAGATTTATTGTTTAGTATCTCCCTCATGTACAGTTTCTGAGATAACAAAATGTATTCAAATGATTGTGTACTATATTTTGGCTTGATGGTATTTTCAGCTGTATTCTTCTTTGCTGTGTGCACCCTGTGAAAGGTGGGATATAAAATTTATTGTGAATGATTCATTTTGGCCTACCTCTGGCAATGCATGCGTAGGCAGGATTGGCACCTGTTGCTGATTATGTCTAACTACTGTGGCCCTCTATATCAATTAAAAAATGAATGGAGCTAACGAATCATTATCTTACATTCAGAGAAAATGACATGCACATTGACTCCAAATGAGGTAACTTTAACAAATAATCCTGTTATCTTAGAATTCATCAAAAATGACACTCACTAAACTCAGATTTACACCTCAGCACTGCTGTTTAACATTTTAACAGGAGATCCTTATCTTACCTTTGCTTGATGTACTTTACTTTATAATTTTAATTTATTATCACTAGTAGATTCTTTAGTCTTTAGAGTCCTGGTGCCTCCTGTCTTGTTGTATGGTTGTGAGACATGGACGCTATCTAGTGACCTGAGACGAAGACTGGACTCCTTCAATACTGTGTCTCTTCGGAAAATCCTTGGGTACCGTTGGTTTGACTTTGTGTCGAATGAGCAGTTGCTCATGGAGTCCCGAATAAGGCACATTACCTGCATTGTGAGGGACCATCAGTTACGGCACTACGGCCATGTGGTGTGATTCCCTGAGGGTGATCTGGCTCATAGGATCCTCATTGTTGGGGACCCGAGTGACTGAACCAGGCCAAGGGGTCGCCCACGTAACAGCTGGCTGCGGCAGATAGAAGGTGGGACTGGACTGCGTGTCTGCCTCGGGGTTTGCCAACCAGGATCCCGAGCTGTTTCGTTGTGTGGTGGGTACGGCAGCACACTGTACCAGTGCATGCTCCCCGACTTGACTTGACTTGAGTAGATACTTTAATAATTGGAAGAAATTATATATGCAATGCATTGTATCACTGGTTCTTCTTCACTCTAATTTGCAGTATTCCTCCATAATGCTAGAACACAGATATTTGATAGATGCCAAGTGTGCTTGATGCACTAACTGAGGGAATGTACAAGGCTGGTGCATAGTCTCAGGCCAGTCTGGGACAGGTTAGATATCACTTTTGTGAAGAGTTCAGATCCTGTTCTAGCAAAAGAAGGAGCAATGAGTACAAGAGCATTCACAGTTGTCTAAAGGATGCACAGAGGTTAGGGGTTCAGGGACAGCATAATCATATATAAAAAGAGTTATGGTCTGGTGTTCCTGCAGACAAAGAGCTGCTATACATGACTGGCTTGGAATGGAAGTGATCCTGGGAGGCAAATTAAATCCACCTCAAGAATTTACATATGACAGGAGAGTGCAGGGTTTTGATGGTAGGAGGAAAAGGCCAGGGTCATGACAGAAAAAGAGATATACATGAGATGATTAACAAAAGCTTTGGTGTAGTACTTGAGGACGGGCACATGAGAGAGCCACCTAACCTAACATCCGTACAGACATTGAAGTCTACTGCATATTGAAAAACATGGTAGCAGTAGATTCTTGCTTTGTCTTGTCCATCCTTATTTGACCCTTGCCTTGTTGTGCTTTATTATTTAACAGCTAGTTCACTGCATTTGTGTCTTGTCATTATTGTTATTCCAGAGACATGAAAATTCTAGGAGGGTTTTTGTCTCTTACCTTGTATGTGTAATGACTACACAGAAAGAAACAGTCATAGATGAGTTTTAATTAAGGCTTAGGAGATGGAGAGTCAGAAAACCAAGAATAGCTGATACTGGTAAGTGAGTAAATAACAAAACCAGGAGCAAAAATCAGGGTAAAAAAGGATGTAACATGAGAGTCAAGAGCCTAAAAATGACTGATTAATTAGCCAAAACATGAGACAAGAATTAAAGACAGATAATCAATGTGGTAAAAAATTAGGCAGCAGACAGAAAAAGGTTTGAGGATGTCCACCCGTATATTGAAAAATCAGCAAAAGTAAAGAAACACATCTTTACATAAGCAGAGTTCACAACCAAACTGATTAACTGGTTGAGTCCACTCTATAAATTTGACGGATAGGAGGAAGAGGTGGAGTTGGGGCAGCCAGAACAGGAACTGATGTGGCAGGAAGGTGGATTTTGGGTACATGAAATTATGTCATCAGGGTTTGCCAGAAGTGATGTCAACAGTGGGTGGACTGTGGTGATGTCATTGAGAGGCAGGAATAAAAGGAGAGAGGATGAGGTGAGAGCGCCAAATCCCCGGTCTGGCTGAAGAATAACATTATTTGAGCCTGTAAACCACAGGTGTCAAACTCCAAGCCTGGAGGGCCGCAGTGGCTGCAGGTTTTCTTTCTAACCCTTTTCCTAATCAGTGTCCAGTTTTCTCTGCTAATTAACTTCTTTTCCCTCTATTTTAATAGCCCTGTTTTTAAGGATTAAGTCTTCTGAATTGATTATTTTCTTCATTAAATGACAGCTAAACAAAAATGAGACATGAAACGAGCCAACAGATGAACAGCTAAATTGGGGCTTCAAACTCCAACCAGTTCCTTAATGAGAAGCTGATTCTTGCTGTTAATTAAACCCCTTATTCAATTCCATGGCTTGTTGCTGCTCTCATTCTGCCACAGCAGACATTTCCAAAAATGTTGATATTCTGTTTTTTTCTAAGAACTCCGTCAAAATGTTTTGGTAACCTGAGAGATCAACCTTACTGAGACCTTCTTATTTTCAGATTTTATTTGATGGGAACAGGTGAGCTGGTCATGTCCTGCGTGTTTTATGTCTCATTACTGTCTGGCTGCTAATTAAGGAAAAAACAACTAAGGGGCCTGAGTCAAGCTAAATAAAACTAAGGCTAAAGAAGTTAATTAACATCAAAAACTGGTCACTAATTAAGAAGATGGTTAGAAAGAAAACCTGCAGTCACTGCGGCCCTCCAGGACTGGAGTTCGACACCCCTGCTGTAAATGGTCCCCCATGTGCATGTGTGTGACACCAAGAAATATTAAAGAAAAGAAATCAATATAATATAATATAATATAATATAATATAATATAATATAATATAATATAATATAATATAATATAATATAATATAATATAGAAAGTCACATGCAAAGTTCTTTGAGGTATCTGTAACCTTTATCCCGTCATGATGATGATGTCACATGACATATATTTTCAATCATTAACTCTAGCGACAACCTAGCAACTGCACAGCAAAAAATGCATTTATGCAAAAGCAATACGGTGTCATGGGTGGAAGAAATCAAAAAGAAATGGTCATAAAACTCGTCAGAACAAAAAATGGCAGCAACCACTGTATTTCTTGACCTTAGAAATACCCAAAATTGCATTTTACTGATTTTTTGAGGCTTAAGAAATAATTGCAAAAAATTAAAATAGACTTAAATCCTTGATCCTAGCTTGTATGCAGTTATTGGCCAATTTCAAAATTACCGTTTATTAGTAACATATTAGTAACATATTAGAAAAGGTTGTTGAAATCCAATTTAAATCTCTGTTGGACAATTTACAGATTTTTGAACCCTTTACAATGTGGTTTTCAAAAGCAGGACTCTACTGAGACTACTGTTTTAAAGTCTATAATGATCTCCTAATGGCTACTGATGCAGGGAATTGTTCCATACTCATTTTACTCGACCTTAGTGTAGCCTTTGATACTGCGGATCATAACATCTTACTTAATAGGCTTAGACAGTGGTTACACTGGTTTACATCCTACTTATAAAATAGGAGCTTTTCTGTTAGTATGAGTAAATTTTCTTCTGCCACTGCTTCTTTAAACTGTGGGGTTCCCCAAGGCTCAATCCTTAGTTCATTGTTATTTTATATTTTACATTCTTCCTTGAACAGGGATCATTTAATCTTTTAAAGATATCGCTTATTACTTTTATGCTGATGATATTCAGCTGTATACTTTTTTTAAACCACACCAGCTCGATAAATTGTCCATCCTAGTTGATTGTGTTTCACGGATAAAAGAGTGGCTCCCTAACAGTTTACTTATATTTAATTTCCAGCAAAACGGAAATCCTAATTATGGCTTCCCCTGACACCTATCCGAAGATTAAGCAGGCTCTTACATCTTTCTGCATGATTGTTAAAGTCCAGTGTTCGAAACTTTGGAGTTATATTTGATTCCTCTCTGGGTTCTAATTCACATGTTAAATCTATTTCTCATTCCTGTTACTTTCATTTACGAAACTGTGTTCTATAGTTCCATCTTTGGGTCTGGAAAGAAATTGTTCATGTTTCATATTTCCCCACGCTCAGATTGACGTAATGCATTCTTTATTGGCCTGGACAAATCATCCTTTTCGCATCTTCAAGCTATACAAAATGTAGTGGCCAGGATGCTAATGTGTTCTAGAAAGAGAGATCATATTACTCCTATTTTATACTTATTGCATTGGCTTCCAGTTGATTTTAGGATTCAATTTAAAATTCTGGTACTTGTTTATAGAGTATTGAATGGACAGGCTGCAGTCTATTTATCCATTCTCCTTCTCAGACTTACTGCCACTCGCATACTTAAATCTCAGGCTCAAAATCTGCTAGTTGTTCCATGTATGAGATTAAAAACAAGGGGGGAGAGAGCCTTTTAATCATATGCACCGAAGGTTTGGAACAATCTCTGTCATCACCTTCGTTTGGCTGACTCTGTGGAGTCTTTTAAAAAAATAGATAAAAACTTTCATGTTTAGTCAGGCTTTTGCTTAGAGTCTTATTGTTATTAATTTTATTTTTCTTTTTTTTAATTTTATATTAATTTACTTAAAGTATTTGTTAGATGTTACTCCACTGTGTATCTTAATGTGTCTATGTATTGCCTAGCTTCATTTTTTTTGTACAATTTGTTTTTCTTTTATTCTACAGCACTTTCTGACTTCTTGTTTGCGAAAGCTGCTGTCACGCACGAGCGCTTGGGGAGCAGCTTAACGACCCCTTTTGCATCGCGACAAGTCCCGCAGGGGGACAACGGCAGCATAGTAATCTTTCTGTCTTTGCTTCCTCAGAAAGACTGGGACACCACCGCCATAAAGATCGCCCGGATGACTTTAAGAGACGCACACTTCCGGGTCCCTTTCTTCCCTCTGTTTCCCAATTGATGACATCATACCCCAATACTCTACCATGATTCTCCCAGCATTCCACAGTTTAATTTCCGGTCCTTTACTATAAACTGTCCGTCCTCCCTCCCTTCAGTGTCTTTTGAGTTTTGTATAACTGGAGACGGTTTTTATTGCAGTATACAGGGCTAAAAACCCCAAACCTTTATGCGTATCTTTGTCTTCTTATTACAGTGGTGTAGTCAGCGGGATGCAAGATCCGTAAAAAATGACTGAAGGACAGGACCTGAACGCAGTCCTCAACACCCTGGTCACAGAGCTCCAAGCTGTCAAGATGGAGCAGGCAGCAACTAAGACGGAGCTCACCAAAACCCAGAGGCGGCTGGCAGCAGCAGAAGCGGTAAGGCCGGAGCCCGCGAGGCCTCCTCCACCTCCAATGCTCCCTCTTACTGAGGATGACGACATTGAGTCATACCTCTCTATATTTGAGAGGACGGCAACCAGGAACCAGTGACCGCGGGCGTAGTTGGCGTCCATCTTGGATCCGTATCTAAAGGGGCCTGCGCAGCGGGCCTATCATGACCTCCCCGAGGAGGAAGCCGCCCAATATGACCTCCTGAGGGCTGAGATATACCAGCGTTACGGCGTGACCTCTGGCCAGCAGGCAAGGGTCTGGCGGCACTGGAGATTTGAGCCCCCACTCCCGGCTAGGGCCCAAGCATTTGAAAACTGGGGCAAGCTCGGGCGCTGGCTATGGCCAGATTAAAACCAGGCTCCCCAGGTGGTTGAGCAAGTGGCTTGCGAGGTCTTGATATATGCCATGCCAGGCTATCTGGCCCAGCAGGTCCGGAGGCACCCGTTCAAAGACATGAACGGCCTTCTGGAGGTTCTGGAGAGACAACTGGCGGTCACCCAACTCAGGGGGTCTGAGGGGCTCGCTCGTGGGACCTGGCAGGGATGTGTCGCCACCCCTGAACCCACTTGCCGCGCCACAGAGGCTCCGGCCAGACCAAGAGACCGGAAACCCGCGCTGCTGCACTGTTTCAAGTGTGGTGAGCCGGGACACCTGCTGCCAGCATGTCCTCTCAATGCAGAACCCATGGACTGCAGCTGGGCCAAAGGAGAGAGGTATTGTGCACTGTCGAACCCCCTTGCGGTCACAAATACGTGAGTGGTGTTGGTAAATAGTCACTTGTTGCTCGCCGTTATGTCTTACTGCGACAATGGCTCACTCAACGTACGAGCGTTAAATGTGTGCACGGGGAGACCAGGGCATATTGGTCCGCAAGGTGTTACATCACCTGGGAAGGGACTCCTAAACAACTGTTGGTCGCTGTGATGCCGGAGCCCCCCTTTCCAGTCATCTTGGGACGAGACTGCTGGGAAACTAAATGCAGTAGGATTATCACCACTCCTATACCTCGACTGGGTCTGACTATGGAGGGTCAAGGGGCCCGCCCAGCTACTCCCATGCCATGCTCCTTGGCAACTAGTGATGACGTGGAGGGGTCGGGGGAGCTCTCTTCAGTGCTGGACCTCGACCTGGAAGTACAATCGGGTGGGGTTCCAGGGCAGGCGGGTGCTCCCACGGACCAAATTCCTGATGTGCTCGCCAGCTTAGACATTCAGTACCTGTCTATGCCGACATTATTTAAACGTGAACAGTGGAACAATGATTCCCTGAAGTTTGCCCTGAATGCTATCGTGTCCGTAGATGACATATTGTCAATGGCTTCCACACCACATGGACCCTACTTTGTATTAGACAACGAGATGCTTTATTGAGTCATGGAGCACGAAGGCGAGGTGCGGAAGTTGTTGTTAGTGCTGCGGACCTACCAGCGGGAGGTTTGTGAACTAGCTCATGCCCACCTTTTAGGTGCCCATCTCGGGGCCGAAAAAACACTGGAGAGGATAAAACTCCGGTTTTACTGGCCCAGGGTCAATGAGGAGGTCTGGCGCTTCTGTCAGTCTTGCCCCATCTGTCAGCTGTGCCAGATACCCCGAAGGGACCGCGCTCCTCTGATCCCGATTCCCCTTGTAGATATTCCCTTTGAGAGGATCGGTGTCAATCTCATTGGACTCCTAGAACCTTCGGTGCATGGTCACAAGTATATGTTATTTATGGTTGACTACGCGACTCGATACCCTGAAGCAGTCCCCCTGCGAACCGCTAACATGAAAAATGTCGCACGGGAACTAGTAGGGCTTTTTTCCCCAGTGGGCATACCCAAGGAAATCCTCACGGATCAGGGTAAGCCCTTCACATCGGATACGTTCAGGGAGGTTGCCAAGTTACTCCAGGTTAAGCATCTTAAGGCATCCGTCTATCATCCACAGATGGATGGCCTCGTAGAACTGTTCAACCAAACCCTTAAACAGATGCTCCGCAAGGTAGTCAGCGTGGATGGTAGGAACTGGGACCAACTTTTACCATTAGTGCTTTTTGCCTACAGGGAGGTACCTCAAGCCTCCACGGGGTTTTCCCCTTTTGAGTTGCTATACGGACGCCAACCCCAGGGCCTATTGTATGTACTAAAAGAAGGCTGGGAAGGGGAGGCACTTCCCTCCACCAACCTCTTGGAATATATCACGCAGTTATGCGATAGATTGGCTAAAATTAGACCCTTACTCAAAGAAAACATGTCCAGGGCTCAAGCAGCACAGGTCCGGAATTATAATTGGAACACCTCCCTACACGAATTCCAGCCAGGGGATCGCGTAATGGTGCTTGTGCCCACCTCCCACTCCAAATTGTTGGCCCATTGGCTAGGGCCTTACGAGGTTAAGGAGAGGAAGGAACTCGTCGATTATTTGGTGAGTCAACCAAACCGACGGCCGAGTGAGAGAGTCTACCATATTAACTTACTGAAGCTGTGGAAGGACAGGGAAGACGACCCTCCTCCCGGCCCAGCTCTCTCCCTTTTCTCAGAAGAGACCACGCTTAACTTTGTCCCCAATTTGTTTCCCCTCCAACAACAGGAGCTCAAAAGAGCGATCCTGTCTGTCTCGGATGTGGTCAGTGAAGCACCTGGCTGGACCTCGTTGATTCAGCACGACATCGTGACAGACCCGGGGGTGGTTGTCAGGGAACGGCCCTTTTCGCCTCCCCAAGGCGAAACGTGCTGAAGTGGAGCTAGAGGTTCAACGAATATTGGACATGGACATCATTGAGGAGAGTCATAGCCCCTGGTCCAGTCCTATAGCCCTCGTATCCAAACCAGACGGGTCGTGGAGGTTCTGCAATGACTTTAGATGTCTCAATCAGGTCTCCAAATTTGACGCCTACCCCATGCCCTGAGTGGATGAGCTCCTTGAGAGACTAGGGACGGCCCGTTACCTGACTACTCTTGACATGACGAAGGGGTATTGGCAAATTCCCTTAACGGCATCCGCGAAAGAAAAAAACTGCTTTCAGTACCCCTAGCGGACACTGGTAATACAAGGTACTCCCATTTGGGCTGCACAGGGTACCGGTGACCTTCCAACGTCTGGTAGACAGAGTGCTAAGGCCCCACCAGACCTACTGTGCCGCCTACCTGGATGACGTGGTTATCTATTCTGGCACTTGGGAGGAATATGTAGTGCAGGTATACACAGTGCTCCTGATGCTAGCGAAAGCCGGGCTCCGTATCAATCCTCAAAAGTGTTACTTTAACGAGACCCGATATTTGGGCTACCTAGTAGGAGGAGTGCTGGTGAAGCCACAGTGTACCAAAATTAAAGACATCTTGGAATGGCCCCATCCAATGGTCAAGAAACAGGTGCAAGGCTTCTTAGGATTAGCGGGCTACTACCGCCAGTTTGTACCTCGTTTTTCCAAGAGAGCAGCACCCTTGACGGACCTGACAAAGAAAAGGGCCCCTTTACATGTGGTGTGGAGCGAGGAGACAGAACGGGCATTAAGTGACTTAAAAATGGTCCTTACAATGGCACCTGTATTAAGGACTCCTAACTTCTCACTTCCTTTTATTCTTCAGACCGATGCTTCGGACATAGGTCTTGGTGCCATGCTGAGCCAGAGCATCGACGGTGTCGAACACCCCATGATATGCTTGAGCCGGAAACTGTTGGACCGGGAGACGAGGTATGCCGCGGTGGAGAGGGAAGCTTTGGCCATCAAATGGGCAGTAACTCACCTGTGGTACTACCTGGTGAGCCGGGAGTTCACCATGGTGACGGATCATGCCGCCCTCCAGTGGATGGCCCTTCATCGGGACTCGAATCCTCTGGTCACCAGGTGGTTTTTGGACCTGCAGCCGTTCAAGTTCACTGTCATTTATCACCGAGGTAACCTGCAAGCCAATGCTGACGCTCTCTTGGGTTCACAACCACTCGGTTCAGGTCGCCTGACCCGATGGGTCTGGGCTAAGGGGGGGGGGGGGGGGGGTGCCCTGTCATGCACGAGCACTTGGGGAACAGCTTAACGACCCATTTTGCATCGCGACAAGTCATGCAGGGGGACAACGGCAGCGTACTAATCTCTGGGACACCGCCGCCGTAAAGATCACCCAGATGACTTTAAGAGATGCACACTTCCAGGTCCCTTTCTTCCCTCTGCTTCCCAATTGATGACATCATACCCCCATACTCCACCACAATTCTCCCAGCATTCCACAGTTTAATTTCCGGTCCTTTGCTATAAACTGTTCGTCCTCCCTCCCTTCAGTGTCTTTTGAGTTTTGTATAACTGGAGACGATTTTTGTTGCAGTGTATGGGGCTAAAAACCCCAAATCTTTATGCGTATCTTTGTCTTCTTATTACAGCCACTTTATAAATAATCTTTACTTACTTACTTAAATCATGATAATATGTACATAGCAGTAATTGTACTTCCTTTTACTGTACAACCAAAATGCTCAATAGAGTATCAAAATTGTGCTTTATCTCGATGAAGAGCAGATGCAGGGGTGATCAAAGGGACAATGCACGGTCTCAACTCAATACCAAAATACCAGGTCATGGCAAACCCCTGAATCCACTCCGATGTTCAGTTTAAAACCATAAAGACGTTTAAAGGGAGACACCCCAGTTTCAGTCATAACAAATACATTCCTGGATAGATCTGCAAAGTGCAACAAGTTCAGCCAGTCAGACTGGGACGAAGTCATGGAGTACCTCAGGAAGTTTTTTAAGTCCTAATTGATTCACTCAGGCTGCATGCACACTTTCACATTTTCATTTTAAAGCTGAGTTTTTTAAAGGGAAATGATCTCTGTCCACACTAGAATTTTCACATCGTTTATGCAATTACTGTATCTCCAGCCACACTATAATAACTGAAAACTCAAATGACTTAGATGTTCTTCATGCTAGACATTCATTTGCAGCTTGCATTTACACATGGAGAACAGCTATAGCAAATATGCAAGCAATATAAAAAAAAGTAGATTGTTTTGTTTGGGCTGACGATGAGGTGGAATTGCTATGGAGAGTAATGCATGAGGATAAGGCGAGCAAAGCAGCTGAGAAAATGTAATGAGGAGGATCCGATCAGAGAAGGGCCGCGTAATGAGCACAAAGCAATCACAGTGCAATTAGAGTCTGCATTTGTAAAGCTTTCTGTTTTCACCCATCTATAACTGGATCCCTGAGCCAACATTACCAGAAGTATACGACTCTGACAAGCGTTTTTAAAAATCCTTGTTTTCGGAAGTTTAAAATGTCAGGGTAATTTGAACTAAAAGCAGAAATGGAGTCTAATGTCTGCATGTAGTATGGATGTAGCCTCGGTCTGGTTAATATTTTTGAGACGGCATTTGGACATTAAGTTCAAACAAACACCTACTTTGGCCGAGAAATAAATTGTGGAACTTATGAAAACGTTGCTTTGAAGATATCCATGAAGATGTATAAATAAATATAATCACAGACTCTAGCTGAGAGAAAATTCTTTAAGGATTTTAAATGTGTATTTTTAAAAAGTTGATTGACAAAGACCAAAATAGTGGTGAACACGTGGAAGGCTAAGAGATCTGTAATAAAACTGAAAGAGACCTTCTCCCTAGTGGGAGGTGGTATTGACTGCAATAATAATTATAATATAGTTAGAATTAGTTATAATAATAATAGTTATAATATTTTAATGAAGTCCACCAAAAGTGGTGCTCAATAAGATCCTTTGCTCTTTTTATCACAATAATTAACCTGAAAAAAGAGAACGAGGCGCCCACTCCAACAGCTCACTCTGAGCCTATTCAGAGAATGAATCTGCGCCCACACAAGTTCACAACAGTGGAATCTCGATTAGAGACTCAATCTTTTCTGTAATATTTACAGGTGTAAATGTAAATTAGATGTACGCTAGCCATACCATTTTCCAGATGGAATAACTCATTTGAGAGGAGCAGTGCATTCTTCCATTTCAAACTGTCTTAAGAACGTATCAATCTTTACTTTTCTTATCTCCAGAGCAACAGAAAATCACAACATGCTTGAAAGTCATAATACTTCTATTATTCGGACTCAAACTTAGTACCTTATCAGATCCCAATCCTCTGGTCTACTTGATCAAAAAATGCCCAGAATTCAGGCAAAAAGACATTTAAATCAGTACCATGAAAGCTGGACACCTGATCAAGTGGAATGTCCACTAGCAAAGAAATAATGAAAGAAATCTCAGACCTTCCATTAATATACATTGGTTAGGTTAGGGAAACTTTAATATTACAAAAGGACGTTTGTTTGCAGCAGCAAAGTAAAAAAAAATAAGGAACCCTGTTACACAAACTTAAGAAAATAACCCAAGAGAAAACATATAACATAATTGTTATGATTTTTGCAAATAAAAATAATTACCTTTAACAGTACACTTTAACAATTCAGGATTCAGTAGGATCTGTACAAAAACTAGAATTCAAAATGCTTTTGCCTCTGAGAATTAAACAGTTTTAAAAGTTGGGAACTTAAATTTGCAACCTGATGGCAACAAATGAAACATAAGAAAAAAGAAGGCCGCTACCGTCTGACAAAACGAAGCCAGTTTTCTTTCTAGCTTGGTGGCTGAATATCAAAAATCAAGTGGCACTGATGTAAAAACCTCAGGAGCTCACACAGTCGTGTGGGATCTGGATGGCCTGTGCCAAACGAGAGGAGGCAGTGGTGTCAAAATATTGCTACCTGTCCACTTTGAACCGTTACGTAGTAGGAGTTAGGGTGGCATCTTGTTCTTCTTTCTGAAGCACCCTTTTTATTTTGGGGTCACTTATGTTTAATTGATTCAAATATTATATTAGGCCTGAACTTGAAAAAGTGCGGTTTTGTTCTGAAAATGAGAATTTAAAAAATGGACCAGGAGATTAAGGCCATTCAAAAGATTAGTCAGAAGGAATGCAAGGGTCAAAAATGAAAAAAAGGTGTTTCACCAAAATGAAAAATCTCCAAGTAAAAAATGAGAGATTAGGGAAATGTTAGCTAGGGTCTGAAATTCAAAAGTCAAAACCAAAATACAGCTTGAAGTAGTGCGGATTCGTTTTGGAAAAACAGATATTTGGACACTGACACATATTAGGATTTGGGGGGTTTTGTTACATGCTATGTTCATTTTATGGTCCAAGTTTATGTTCTGCCAAGTTGGAAAGGAATGGTAGGCCATGAAGGCACAGGAAAAGAGCCGGGAGTCTTAGAGATCAAAACCACAGAGACTAAATATCATTACACTGGAACCGAATATGTAAACCAAAACTTGTGTTGAACTTCTTGCAAAGAATTTGTGTAACTCTAGACTGACTTACAGATGCACACAAAGTTTTATTTTTTAATATACAAATTAAACTTTTTTCCAGGACACGCCTCTTGCGTTCCTTGAGGCTCACACTAGATTCCCCACTTCTACTGGCATTGTTGTTTCCAATGGAGTTTTAATTGGAGCAGTATGTGCTGCTTTATGTTCCAATTTGTATTCTGAAAGTCTTGTGCATACCTTTTATAAAAGACTCATGAACTTGTATTCCCAGTGTCATAACGGTTATGATTTGTATGTATGGCCTAAAATGGCCATAAAGGCAGGATCATAACCTATGCAGCCTTCCCAAGGAGACTCATCACAACTCCATCTACCTCAAAACTGACAACTGCAGGTTTCTGGCCTAACAGATCGCAAACAAGGTGAGCTGGCAAAATAAGAAATTTCACAAAATATAGCAAAAGGAGGAAAGTCATCATCAACCTTCTGCTTATGCACAGAAAGGGTAACAAAGAGTATTTATAAATAAAGGATTTATTTGAAAAAATAGAAAACTAAAACCAAAAATGGTCAAAAGCGTGAATAATAGGCCAAACGTAACTGCGTAAAAGGCAATCCGGCAGCAAGCCAGTCCAAATCCACAATCCAGAGCACCATTTTTCTTGTGCTCTTTTGGTTCTTGACTCTTTGCGCTTGTTCTTGGTTTTGCCACTATATAATTTTGGAAATTATTAGATTTCCTTTTTTATTTATATTTTTATCATTTAGCTTTGGTAATTTGAAATTTAATATATATATTTTTTGCTTTCTCAGGAATTCTGAAGCTTTGTTGGAGTTTGTTTTCTTTATTTAATCAATTAAATCGAGTTAAATATGAAAGTTTTCTTTAAATTGAGCTAGGGTTTTAGTCCTTTTCCTTTTTAGACTATGCCTATTTAGTTCTTTTTCTTGAGGCCTGTATCACATCAGCAACATTCTGCCATGTTTTATACTGGCAACATATAACATCACATGTAGTTGCCCCAAGCACCACAGCCACAATAAACAGGCAAGTATATAAGCAGAATACACAAATCTTCTATCTATCTATATATATATATATAATATCTTTATATATAATCTTCATTTGGATCTTGATCTTTGTTTGTCCGCGAATTCACTGCCTTGTGTGGTGTTCCTGGTGTGTTCAGTAGAGGGCAGTAGTGATGGAGGAGGAGAGGAAGTGAGGGGGAGGATCATTTGATAAGGTTGGAGTGTGGTGATTAAAGAGGATTGAACTAAAGGAGACTACGTGCTGCTTGTACTGGCTGAATACACGACACCTTGGTTGTTACTTTGTTTACAAACACTGTTGATAGCACTCTTTGTGTTTAGATCTGGCGTCAACACCGTGCTTTGTGTTTAGATCTGGCGTCGACACCTGCTTCGTTGTCGAGACTGTGGTTTTTTGTGTTTCTATCGACCGTTGTTGGCAGCACTTCGTCCAAATCAAATGTTCACCCACTTCTTGGAGTCGGCAGTCAGAGTATATAAGTCGGGCACACTTCTGTGATTTTCCATCAGTCGGCTTTTGGAGTTCAAGAAAGAAGCATTGGTTCTTCCTTACTCTTTGGATTGCCACAAAGCAACCTGCGAGATTGAAGAAAGGTTGAGAAGAGATCGTGAGAGGAAATGACAGTGTCATGAAAACGAGACGGACTGTGAACGGAGAGAAGCAGAAATGCTCCTCCACCACCACATAATTACTATTCGGACAGTGATTCCGAGTAGACCGTTCCTATCGAATCAATGTCCAAGGGTTTTGTTTTGTAATTTTGTTTCCCTTATAAAAAATCATAATGCTGTGCGATGAAGGACCCAGTTCATGAATGGCAGCCGTGTTTAAACAGGGAGCCCTTCACAGACAACTTTAACACACACAATGTAGTTGGGCACACATGGCTAGTATACAGTAATCCCTCCTCCATCGCGGGGGTTGCGTTCCAGAGCCACCCGCGAAATAAGAAAATCCGCAAAGTAGAAACCATATGTTTATATGGTTATTTTTATATTGTCATGCTTGGGTCACAGATTTGCGCAGAAACACAGGAGGTTGTAGAGAGACAGGAACGTTATTCAAACACTGCAAACAAACATTTGTCTCTTTTTCAAAAGTTTAAACTGTGCTCCATGACAAGACAGAGATGACAGTTCTGTCTCACAATTAAAAGAATGCAAACATATCTTCCTCTTCAAAGGAGTATGCGTCAGGAGCACAGACTGTCAAAAAGACAGAGGAAAGCAAACAAATCAATAAGGCTGTTTGGCTTTTAAGTATGCGAAGCACCGCGGCACAAAGCTGTTGAAGGCTGCAGCTCACACCCCCTCCGTCAAGAGCAGGGAGAGAGAGAGAGATAGAGAGAGAAAAACAAACAGTCAAAAATCAATACGTGCCCTTCGAGCTTTTAAGTATGCGAAGCACCGTGCAGCATGTCGCTTCAGGAAGCAGCTGCACAGAAGATAGCAACGTGAAGATAATCTTTCAGCATTTTTAGACGAGCGTCCGTATCATCTAGGTGTGCGAACAGCCCCCCTGCTCACACCCCCTACGTCAAGATCAGAGAAAGTCAGCGCAAGAGAGAGAGAGAGAAAAGTAAGTTGGGTAGCTTCTCAGCCATCTGCCAATAGCGTCCCTTGTATGAAATCAACTGGGCAAACCAACTGAGGAAGCGTGTACCAGAAATTAAAAGACCCATTGTCCTCAGAAATCCACGAACCAGCAAAAAATCCGCGATATATATTTAAATATGCTTACATATAAAATCCGCGATATAGTGTGGGATCACTGTATAATATATATATATAATATATATATATATATATATATATATAGTAACAAAGGCACTATATAGGCGCCTGACCCGACACAGATGGACACAGAGGCACGTATAAACAAACAAGACTTTTATTTTTCTTCACCCGTGGTCGCACGTCTTCCCCATGACCCACAGGCAATACACAGTTGACAAGCACAATTACCACAACACCAACAGTTTCTCCCTTTTACCACCACTCCTCCTCAAGCTTTGTCTCCTTCCTCCCAACTCTGGCTCCCTGAGTGGTGGTGGCTGCACCTTTTTATAGCCCATCTGGAAGCATTCCAGGTGCTTGACCACCTGGTCCTAATTGCCCTTCCGGGTGGGTCAGAAGATACGTCCAGCTGGGCTGCTGACTCCATGCAGCTCCCACTAGTGGCCCTCCGAGCCTCCAACCAGGCTGTGGAGGACTTCATCTGCCATGGAGCCATGTGACAGGTTGGGGGATCACTGTCTGCCAGGGAGGCTGCCACCAAGCATCCCGGGGGAGGTATTGAGCTGCCCGTGGTTGCTCCCCCAGAACAGATGCAGAAGGGACGTCCCTGCCGGGCATGGGACCCGACTGTCCGCCACAAAATATATATATATATATATATATTTTTTTTTTTTTTTTCTCCTCCACACCTCTCAGCAAGCTTTGTCCACTTCCATCTGACTCTGGCTCGTTTGCTGGGTTTTCAGCAGTCCTTTATATAGTTCATGACCAGGAAGTGCTTCTGCTCTTCCATCCATGTGACTTGTCAAACAGAGAATTAAAGTTCTTTAATCAGCCCAGAAGTACTTTGGGACTTCTGTCCTCGTGACTTCCTAGTACTTCCACAGCACCCCCTGGCAACACCCACATTACCCAACAGGGCTTAGATAGTGAACTCCAAGTCCCAGGATGCCCTGTGGGAATCTGTGGCACCACTATACTCCAGGGGAGCTGCCAACTAGCATCTTGGTGGAGACAGTGTCCAAAAGTAGCTGCCTTCCCCCATCCTTCCATTATCGAGGCATCCCGGCTGGGTTGAGCTGACGGCCGTCCCTTACAATATATATATATATATATATATATATATATATATATATATATATATATATATATATATATATACAGTATATAAAAATACCCAATACTATCTCCAGTCAGAAGAGTGCTTTTCATGTCACAGATCTCAATGTGTCTACTACCCTGTGTAGTGGGCTTTTAAATTTAATAGTACTTATGTTGCTATATTGAACATGAACATCCAAATGCTCATAATTTCCTCTGCAGGAGTTCTTTTATTATCTATATATATATAATTCACTAAGCTGCCGACAAGTAGCCACCCATGGAAAGCACGCAAGACAGCCACGCCCACCAACTCTAAGACCATTGGATACGACGACAACTCGCAGAGCCACGCCCACCAACTCGGACGCGACGCCTCGGAAAACACGCCGTCATTTATGTTCGTTTGAGCTACAGTCCACATGCACCTCTGAGCCACGTTGACTTTTCAGTTACGACGCACGACCGCGTGCACCATCACAAACTGTTTTATACGCTACATACAGCAATTCGCATCCGCGACAAACATGCGTCTTCTTAGATGGTCCTGCAGGAACACAGAAAACGTTTCCCCACCCACCAACACTCCTTATTCCCCGGCCCGCGTCCACCCTCGCTCTCTAGGCATTCCCACTGCCTGCTCATGTGCCCGGACGCTACAACTCACCGACCACCCCGTAAGTCGCTTTCGCCTGTGCTAGGAGTCCACATGCACCTCTGAGACACATTGACTTTTCATTATTCTTTTCAGTTACGACACCCGACCGCGTCCACCATCGAAAACCATGGGAAAGGAACAATGAAGCCTCGCCCAGAAACTCTACCCCTCCACCCACGTGATAGGGAACGCACCTCAGAGCACTGCCCGCCAACTCGAACAGCTCATCAAACACATACTCACTCGCTTTGGTCTGTGCTGTGGTCCAAATCCAGCTGTGAGCCACGTTGACTGTTCCTTTGCCCTCATTTCAATGTTATACAGATTCCTGCGTCAGGTAACTGCACGTGCTACACTGAATGGATCAACATGTGTCTACCCGGCGTGGAAACCGGGGCTTGCAATTGTTCCCCACGAACGAGGAATTCCCAGTAAGTGCGGGTCATACGCTCGCACTGATTACGTCCCTGCCCTTTGTACACAATCGCTACTACCATGGTCGGGTGACTTGGTGGATTATATATAGAAAAGCAGCCAGAACTGCAAAGAACAATGAAAAGTCTACGTGGCACAGAGGTGCATTTGGACTGTATCAGAGACAAAAGCGAATGAGGCGCTGTTTGGAAAATGAACAGTCAACATGACTCACAGGTGCATGTAGACTGTGCAAAGACGCAAACGACTCAGGTGACGAGTTGGGGGTGGGCACATGAGCAGGCAGTGCATACTGAACGAGAAATCAGCAGACTAGCATGACGGAGAGGGCGGAATGGGCATCCTTCCCCTCTCCTCCCGTTCCGCCCTCCACGCCCGAGCGGAAGGAGAAGGCACGACGGCAGTCCTCCAATTTTCAGTCACGGACAATTGTATGTTGGTTTGTACCGTGCATTGTTACAATGTTACTTTTCTTGGTGGTTTATTAAATTACGGATTTTTCAAATGTTCATTTTTTCCCTGTGCTTAAAAATCATTAAAAAAGCGGCCTGATTATGCGTTGGCTAGTAATTAATATTTCCCTGCTGAAAGGTTTCTGTTTGTACTCTGCTCTCCAGACCCTAAAGTGTGGGAGGTCTATGCCAGTTTAAAACATTTCCACAGTGCCTTACATTCAGTAGTAAAGACAATAAACTTAATTATTTGCTACAAAATTGTCATCCTTAATTTGAAGCCCAAGGCAGGTGCAGAAAGAAATAATGGGAGTACAGAACTACTGAATACACAAATTGCTACTGTTAATAAATGTAACCAGGCCTGGTACTTTAACCTCTAGTGGCTACCACAAGGCTCAAGCTCTAAATAGTGAAAGCCGTGCTATTTGATTAAATTAACAAATAAATCCTAATTATTGTTTGCTCTTACAAGATTCATCAGAATTTACTCCAAGAGAGTGCTGAGGGAATCCAAATATAAACATTTAATTATAATTACATACAATTACACTGTAATCACTGTCTGTTGAATATGCCATACGTGCACTGCATGGTGAGTCTCATAAAGTGAGTTTCATGGCTCTTCAGCTCATCTGCAATGGAGCCCGCGTTCATCCAGCTTGTGCGGCCTGCTAGGTGCCTAGAGAGACAGGAACATCCGGCCCACCTCTAATGCACACTTTGACAAACTGACCAAAGAAAGCTGGCTTACCCTTGTGAGGAAAATAAATATGGCTGTATTTTAGAAGCAAACAATTACATGTAAACTGAAAAATGGTAAACATGCAGTGATAATATGTCTTCCTCCATTAAAAAATGAAGAGAAAATTGACTTTAAAATCACTACTGTGAAAGAAATGGGCTGCAATCTCTGCTTAGGTAGCTGTGGTCCTCGCTTTTTAAGGGGGCGCTCATTACTCATTTTCTTTATTTTAACCTTGGTAATTACTTTGGTGGTAAGATGAGGCAAAAGCCTCACATGCTCAAACTTTAAGCCAAGTTTAGTTAACCCTTTATTTACCTTGAGTTCTTTTCCTTATGTTTTAATAATCCATTGTTACAACTTCATTTAAGTATACAGTATACCTGTAGTGAATTGTAAAAATTAGCATGCATTGAACAAAAATATTTGATCCAAGTTCTATAGCCTTTCAAGAGTCCACCTCAGCATACCACCTCACCTTTACTGTACCTGTTATAATTTATTGTAGATATGATGCTGAACATTTAAATGTGATCCTACACCTCCTGGTTCTTCTGTAGTCACTCGGTTGTCATTCCCCATTCTGTTGTGAGTCTTCACACCAATCATTTTCTAATTCTGAACCCTTATGCTATTATGGATATCTCACATGCCCATGGCTTCACATCATCTCCCCTAATTAACATTATCTCTAGATGGGAAACAGCTCACTGATTTGGTAGATCTGCAAGAAGATACGGTATAAGAACTGAACAGTCTTCTCCATGTATCTCTTACAAGCTTTAAGAATGGAAGTTCTGTATGACACCCTCACCCTGCCACCATTTCAGTAGGTATCTATGTCTTGTTTTGACTCAGTTTAGCCAAAACTCCTGTGTATCAGTGTATTCATCCTAGCAGTTTCACATGAACTGCAACAAGGAATGAGCTTTTCAGCTAACGTTCAGATATACAGGTGATTAGCATGCTGTAATAATACAAAGGCACAAAAAGACCTTCCTTGAAATACAATCCAACAGGAAGAAAATTATCAGTGCCCTTAATTATGTCATTGTGTAAATAAAGAGAGAAGTTAATGCATTTGGTCATGGCGAATAGTGAAAATGCAATAGATAAATGTCAAAACCATTAATGGAAAAAAAATGATTTTGATGTTCACAATTGATGCTTTTTTGCCCCTGGGTGGGAGCAGTATGAGCCATCAAAGGAGTGATTTGGTCTATTTATTAGAAATAAATTATTTCTCCTTTTTAGCGAGTTCAGCCACATCTGGGAATGCATGCATTTGCATTTGAATATAGACAAGGGGCTGGGATAGAAGGATTAATCTGATTGGCTGACTACAGAAACCCATCAGGGGAAACAGACCAACGGTTGTCAGGGGCTAAAAACTATAAATGAGGCCAAAAGCAATTTAGTAGCCACTGAAGGCATGATGAATGTGTATTATGTCCACATTTCCGCAGGATTTCAGAAGATAACATCTGGCTGATTGAGTCATCGAGCTAATAATACCAAGGTATGTCACTACAGCCAGATGTTAGTGCCTTCTCTTTTCTTCTTGCCATGACTTTGCTATGTTTTTCACAGAAAGATCAACCCTCTTAATTTTAGGCTGGATGATTACTTATGTATGTCTCCTCCGCCCTGCCTCACCTACTTCATGTTTCTCCTGAGGTCAGTCTGCTCTTCTGTCTCTCCATTTTCAATAACAGATCTTTTTGGACCCACTGTCTACATTCTGCACTCCCCACTTCTCTTTTTGATAAGACTTACACCACCCATCCAGAGAGCTTAGATCTTCCAGTCAGTTATCTCTTATGGTCCATCGCACTAAGATTAAAACTAAGGGGGACAGGGCTTTTACAGCTGCTGTATTTCATTTGTGGAACTCTTTACGTCATTACATTAAGGAGTTACCTTCAGTTGAACTGTTTAAAATGAGATTGAAGGCTCATTTCTATTTTCTAGCTTTCAGTGACCTTCACCGATACTGATGGTTGCCCTACTCTTAGTCATCTGGCTTTATTTCATTTTATTGTACTTTCTTTATGTTTATTTTATTTATGAGGATTTTTTCTGTGAAAAACCTGAAGAAAGCTGTAAACCAGAGATACACAAGCACTGAAAACTAGGAATCAACCGATCTTTCACCAGAATAAGGGGTGAAACAAGAATCATAATCAAGAGGTTAGAATAATATCTTAGACTAGAAAAGCACACATAGCGCAACCATGGAGAATTCCAGGACTTATCATCAATGCTATTGTCAAAATTAGGCAATGTCTTCAAGAAAAACAAAATCACATGACAGTAAAAAATGTATTACTTTCTCTGGAAGATTTGGATCACTTAATAAATGTTAAAAATGAATTCCATGCCTATGAAATGCCATGAATGATGTTTAAACTGGCCCAAACATTTCATGAATGTGCTATAAAAATCCATTTTAAAAAAAGGATGTGTCTGTGTGTCCATCCAGTTGCTATGCCTCTGTTATTCAAAAAGATGGTGTATGACAAACATTTTTTTGTAATAAAATGCATTACATTTGTCATTTCAACAGATGCCGCATCACAAACATTAACACCACTTTTACAAATAACATACCAAATGGCAGATAACAGAGATGTATGCATTGCATGGTGCACTATAAACGTTAATGCTGAGGTCTACGTTGAGTAGTTAGGTAGCACAATTGGTTAAATAAAGAAACCAATCACAATAACTGCTGGCTCATTTGTCATTTCCATCTCATTGTTAATTGACTGCCAGTTAATAAAACAAGAAGAAATTAAAATAACAGTGAATGCATCTGTTTAAGACAAAAATAAGTTATTAAGGGTTTGGAATCTTCACAAGTGAGTTAGTGAAAATGAAGCACAGAAATGATGCTTAAGCAGTAATTGGTTTAACCAGCAGCCACCACAAGCCTAAAGGCACGAATCCCTGCTCTAAATTTAAAAAGTGTGGGTGAATATTTCACTGTTTGCCTATAAAAGATGGGCACCCCATCCAAGTTTGACTCTGCAACACTTAAATTGGAAAAACTGGGTTATAAGAAGGACTTCCATACAGTTTCCAGTCACCACCGTTTTTATCACGTCACCTTTGGCCACTCTGCTGATCATTATAGAGCGACTTCTGTTGCTCTGAGGTGACCTGAGACCTGCTCAGCCTAAGCTGTGCCATTATTTAAACAGTTGCTGCGTAATCTATGCATTCACAAGCTTTTGTTAGCCTCATTTATGAGTGCACATTTGAAGGTTTGCCTACCAGCAGTTTTAGCTCCTGGTTAGCCCATTCTGTGATTTTGACTTGTTCACTTGTTTCACCTTTTCCTATTCCCTAATTCCCATCCTGGAATCATTTGGCTAGCTGATTATGTTTTTGAATCCTCGAGGCAATCTGACCCACAATCCAAACTCTGAAAAGATATTGCAGTGGTGTAGTTGGCCCATATACAGTAACTGTAATCTCTGGCCATGGTGGAATCCCCCAGCTCACATACAAAGACTGAACTTTCTGCAATCTCTTTCTGGTTTGCTAGAAGCATAGAAACTGGTGATCCACCCTGCTATTTCAAAATTACAAAACTGCACTTATTCAGGAAGTGTATGTGGAGGTGAAAACTTCAACAAGTCCCTGGGGTCCACATTAATGACAGATTGGTCTGGACTAGAAATACAGAGGAACTATTTAAGAAAGAACAGAGCAGGCTCTTTTTTTCTTAGGAGATTGCATTCCTTCAGTGTTGGTAGTGACATCTTTCACATTTACAAATCTGTGACGGCCAGAACAATTTTCTACGCCATGGTGTGCTGGGCTGGTAACATCAGTGCAAGAGAGGCCAACTGAATCAACAAGGTAATAAAAGTGCAGGTTTAGTTATGGGACACACTCTGGACCCCTTGGAGGTAGCGGCAAAGGAGAGAATTAAGACAGAACTGAGTGCCATTATGAACACTGCTGCACCTTCTCTTTCTGACACACTAACACTGAGGACTTTCAGCCAATGAATCATTCGGCACATGTGTGTCAAGAAATGCTACTAGGGCTCCTTTATACAAACAGTAAAACACCTACATAATGCCTCATTGGGACCGGGACTGTTAATTTTTATCTTTAGCCATGTCAGGCATTTTTTCCTTCTTTTGTGTAATTAATGTGTATGTTTGAGGGAGGTTCTTTCATGTTTATCTATCTATCTATCTATCTATCTATCTATCTATCTATCTATCTATCTATCTATCTATCTATCTATCTATCTATCTATCTATCTATCTATCTATCTATCTATCTATCTATCTATCTATCTATCTATCTATCTATCTATCTATCTATCATTTGCATTCATATCCTCCATATAGGGCCCAGAAGCAATTTAATCTAAACATTAGGTTAAATTGGAAAAAATATTTAATATAAGTAAGATGGTATGCTTAGACTAACACATTTGTAAAGAATTGTGCTGTCCAGGTCACCACACAAATGACAAAGCCTCTTGAAAATGGGAGAAGAGAAGAGTGATTCCCAGGACTACAGAACAGTTCTTACTGTAACCTTCTCAAAGATTTTAATGTCTTTACTCTTCAGCATGCCTTGGGACCTAACTGAGGTCTTCAAAATGCTTACATCCATCAAAAAAATGGATTGATCAGAGTTGTGTCAAGTAAATTGTGGATCACAAGGACAAAAACAGAAATTAAGGGGAATTGCACTTAAGACTGAAGCAAGAAAGCAGGTATTTACACAAAGTTGTGGGAATCTGGAACAAACTGCTATATCATGGACTTTAAAAGTGGAAACCTTGACAACTTGTACAAGGTATCCAATGATACTTTTTAAAGCCACATCAGCTCAGTGGACTAAATTGTCTCCTCTCATTTATGAAATGCACGTTTTTCTGTTTTCTCTTTTGGCCCAATGAGGAAAAAAATCTGCAGCAGAGTGAATTACCACACCATTCTTTGCTTGCTGCTGTAAATGTTTTATTAGTGGTAGATGGCTGATAAGTCCATTTCATGAACTCCAGCCGTGTCTCATTTTCATCAAGCACCCCCGGGGTGGCCCTCACAAATTGGGTGAGATCTTATGAATGCTGTGATGCAGAGACTAACCCTGAGCAGCAGTGTTCATATTACTTATCTTGTAATGATAAGAGCTCACATTCATGGAGGTGGTGTTATTGCCTGCACATCTTTAGAATTCGTTTTTAAATTCTTTTTCTCATCTACTATGGGCGGAGTGGTGGCTCTGAGGCTAGGGATCTGCACTGGTAATCATAAGGTTGCTGGTTCAAATCCCATAAACACCAAAAGTGACTCTATTTCATTGGGCCCTTGAGCAAGGCCCTTAATCTGCAATTGCTCCATCCTGGGTATGACATTAATCTGCATCCAGCCCTGCATGTAGGCCCTCCAACCTGCAGGGAAAAACCTGTGTGTTGGTGGCAGAACTGGCACTCCAGCCACCATAAAAAACCTCACACTGCTCCATTCCATCTGAACTAGTCTGGTGCTGAGGTGTCACCCATTGCATGGCTGCACTCGGGTCCTAATCTGGGATCCTGAGTTGGTTTGTCATGTGGTGGGTGCAACAAAGCGCTGTATCAGTGTGTGCTCCTAACCACTCTCTCAACTATGTGCAATCTAAACAGGCCACTTCCCCCGTTGTGTAAAAGATGCAGTTCTGTAGGGTGGCACAGAGGTTGGCTGTGGTTAGTGTTAGAAATACAGAGTTCTGTCTTTGCATCCTCTTCCAGTCATTGTCTCTGTCACTTTTGCATGCTCTATCAGTGGTGTGGAACTAGCCCCGGACACAGACAAGCAGACATATTGTTAAGCACCACCACACATTTATTTACACTACTACTATTTACAATGTCTCTAAGTGCACCACAAACCCCAATCTCCCCCAAAGTCCAGGCCAACCACTCTTCCTCTTCGGACCGCCTCCTTCTCTCTTTCTCCGACCTTGTCCTGCTTCCACCCGACTACAGCCTTGAATGAAGGGAGGCGGCCCCTTTTATCCATACCCAGATGTGTTCCAGGTGTGCACCGGCAATCCCGCAGACACGCCCCAGTGTGGCGGAAGTGCATGCTGTCCTCCCGGAAGCACTCCGGGTGTTCCCTCTCTTCTTCCCCCCAGCACTTCCTGGTGTGGTGGAAGTACTGGGGTCCAGGGTCCTTCAGGCAGGGGGACGCCCCCTGGCGGTGACCACAGGCCCCTACAGGGTTAGGCTTCCAAGCCCTGTACCCGTGGCCTCCAATACAACCAGGGCGGACGCCCCCTCGTGTTCTGGAGGACGTATGAACCCTCCTCCTGCCGTCCTGGGCGTCCCGGCCGGGCATGAACCCCAGCCGGGTGCCACAGTGGCCATGTTTTTTTCTATGGGGCAACCTGTTTTTTTTGTTTATTTGTCACAACCCAGAGATGTCCATGTTAGGTTAACTGACAATTCAGTGGGTCTTGCATGACTGAATCCTAGGACTGGCTCTTGATGTTCACATGATGCTATAGCATTCTGTGATACCCAGATTGGACTACGCAGATTTTAAAATGTTATGCAACGTAAAGAATTCTGTAATAAAAATGGGGTTGCACAGTGCATGTTTATTAGTGCTCTCCATGAAAGGTGCTTTGTAAAGAGTTGGACGTCAGCTTGTGCTTTTTCGTTGGGTAATGCAGTCAACTGAAAACTCTACAAGCCGATCTAAAGTGCATAGACTTACCTGTGGTTCTTTCCCCACCATGCAAACACATTTTGCTCAGAGGAAATAAAATGTTAGACAGGACCATTATCAGTGTAGGAAAAGCAGACAGAAAGATGCTTTGCTCTATCTAGCTACATAGTGAGTGCTACTCTGAAGTGTCTGTCAGGTTGCCTGGATAGCAGATTCAACAGGGTTATTACCAGCATGCTACACAGCCAAGTGGAATAAAGCTGCAGATCTTCTTCAAGTTAGCTGTCCAAAATATGGCCACTCTTGACCTGCTTCCTACACAGTAAAATGGAAACAATTTTATCAAGTGGATTCAAATAAAATCATCAGTTGAATATTCATCTGTCTATCTTCCAGACTCCTTTATTCCATTAGAGCGAAAGCAAAAGCCAGTGCTGATCCCAAAAAAACTGGATATAAACCCAGTAGTTAGCCTTGAAAGGGATGCCAGTCCAATGTATGGCACACTCCCTCTCACGGGGCTCATTTAAAGCTTCCAGTCAGACTAATGTGAACAACTTTGGAACAGCAAGGCAGACTGGAGAGCACCCAGACGAATTTACGGAGAGCATGAAGACCTCTATGCAGAAAAAGTGAAACAGTTCAGTACTGCCATGTGGTCCAAAAAATAAAACCAAGTAAAAGTTAGTGAAGTAAAGAACCATCACGGATTCAGACAAACAAATCTGCAGAATTCAGAATTGACTTTACATGGCTTTTACCATGAGGAGTATCACGAAATAATATTAAAGAACAATTCATTTTATAATACAAAGACTATTGACAGCTGCTATTTGATAATGTAACAAAGGTAGGCCTATGCAATACAGTTAGGTCCATAAATATTTGGACAGAGACAACTTTTTTCTAATTTTGGTTCTGTACATTACCACAATGAATTTTAAATGAAACAACTCAGATGCAGTTGAAGTGCAGACTTTCAGCTTTAATTCAGTGGGGTGAACAAAACGATTGCATAAAAATCTGAGGCAACTAAAGCATTTTTTTAACACATCCCTTCATTTCAGGGGCTCAAAAGTAATTGGACAAATGAAATAACTGGAAATAAAATGTTCATTTCTAATACTTGGTTGAAAACCCTTTGTTGGCAATGACAGCCTGAAGTCTTGAACTCATGGACATCACCAGATGCTTCGGTTTCCTCCTTTTTAATGCTCTGCCAGGCCTTTACTGCAGCGGCTTTCAGTTGCTGTTTGTTTGTGGGCCTTTCTGTTGAAGTTTAGTCTTCAACAAGTGAAATGCATGCTCAATTTGGTTAAGATCAGGTGACTGACTTGGCCATTCAAGAATTTTCCACTTCTTTGCTTTAATAAACTCCTGGGTTGCTTTGGCTGTATGTTTTGGGTCATTGTCCATCCGTATCATGAAACGCCGCCCAATCAATTTGACTGCATTTAGCTGGATTTGAGCAGACAGTATGTCTCTGAACACCTCAGAATTTATTCGGCTGCTTCTGTCCTGTGTCACATCATCAATAAACACTAGTGGCCCAGTGCCACTGGCAGCCATGCACGCCCAAGCCATCACACTGCCTCCACCGTGTTTTACAGATGATGTGGTATGCTTTGGATAATGAGCTGTTCCACGCCTTGTCCATACTTTTTTCTTGCCATCATTCTGGTAGAGGTTGATCTTGGTTTCATCTGTCCAAAGAATGTTTTTCCAGAACTGTGCTGGCTTTTTTAGATGTTCTTTAGCAAAGTCCAATCTAGCCTTTCTATTCTAGAGGCTTATGAGTCGCTTGCACCTTGCGGTGCACCCTCTGTATTTACTTTCATGCAGTCTTCTCTTTATGGTAGACTTGGATATCGATACACCTAACCCCTGGAGAGTGTTGTTCACTTGGTTGGCTGTTGTGAAGGGGTTTCTCTTCACCATGGAAATGATTCTGCGATCATCCACCACTGTTGTCTTCCGTGGACGTCCAGGTCTTTTTGCGTTGCTGAGTTCACCAGTGCTTGCTTTCTTTCTCAGGATGTACAAACTGTAGATTTTGCCACTCGTAATATTGTAGCAATTTCTCGGATGGGTTTTTTCTGTTTTCGCAGCTTAAGGATGGCTTCTTTCACCTGCATGGAGAGCTCCTTTGACCGCATGTTGTCTGTTCACAGCAAAGTCTTCCACATGCAAGCACCACACCCCAAATCAACTCCAGGCCTTTTATCTGCTTAATTGATAATGACATAACGACGGACTTGCCCACACCTGCCCATGCAATAGCCTTTGAGTCAATTGTCCAATTACTTTTGAGCCCCTGAAATGAAGGGATTGTGTTAAAAAAATGCTTTAGTTGCCTCACATTTTTATGCAATCGTTTTGTTCACTCCACTGAATTAAAGCTGAAAGTCTACACTTCAACTGCATCTGAGTTGTTTCATTTAAAATTCATTGTGGTAATGTCCATCCATCCATCCATTTTCCAACCCGCTGAATCCGAACACAGGGTCACGGGTGTCTGCTGGAGCCAATCCCAGCCAACACAGGGCACAAGGCAGGAACCAATCCCGGGCAGGGTGCCAACCCACCGCAGTTGTGGTAATGTACAGAACTAAAATTAGAAAAAAGTTGTCTCTGTCCAAATATTTATGGACCTAACTGTATGTGTCTATATTTTATAAAGCACATTACAGCAAAACTATAAATTATGATGGGTTACTCAGTGGTGAGTGGATAAGCCACATCACTGGAAAAGGACAGTGCCCAGTACCACCACAAGAAACAGAGGAAAACACCATAGACCTGTCTATGAAAATCAGTATATTATAAAAAGAGCACCATGGTTGGAGTGGAAAAAAGTCTGTAAGAATACCACATATTATGGAAGAACAAAAGAAATGAAGAATAGCACAGGAGAGAGAAAGCTTTGTGGAAACATGTAATGTTTTTCCAAGAAACCAGAGAAAAGACAGTGCAGCAGGTGTTAAAGATGCCTAATGCTTCTTGATAAAGAAAGATTATTGAAGGTTAGCATGAGGACTCTAGCAGAGGGCAGTATACACATGATGTTACTCTTTTAAAGGCAGCGTTTGGCCTGGAGATTCCATCCCGCCCGTCCGGTGGCAGGAGTAGAACCATGCCAAGTAACCCCAGCAGGAAATATAAAGCCATCTTGTTGCAGAATGTCCATATTTGGTAAGAGATTTAGGATAAAGAATCACTGGCAGAGATAAAAGATGCTATAAAGATACAGCTTTGTTGGACTTTAATGGTGGGATTTTGGGTGAGGCAGGGAGTAAAAATCTGTTTATTAAGGCCTGGAGACACAGCATACATTCTCATTTTGCATTTACTCGGTACTGTAGTGCTCTCTCAATGTTCATTTCTCCCTTGTGTGTTGAATATTCAATAAATATAGCTTTGTCCATAATTTAGGCCTTCTTTTGCAACTTTCTGGATATGCAGAATTACTGAAAGAGCAGCCCCTCCTTCTCCTGGTATAAAACATGTACTAAAGGAGGAGACACGACAGCACAATGAACAGTACAATGCGGTCAAGCGCTGTGCATAAGGCACTTAATTCATTTTTATTAGAGCTTTAATGTCTTCATTTAGCTGCTGTGACCTAATACAGTCAGCCAGTCCTTCAAGTGTTACACCATCTGCAGATTTTCATTCCTCTCAGGTTAACAGGCACTTCAAGAAGAATATTTTCCACTTGTAGCAGTTTTAGGATATTTCTTGAGGAAAAAAATGTAGGCATCTTGTCATCCTTTTTATCTGAATTTCAAAATACTAGTGAATCAGTTGTTAGTTAGTTATAGTTAGTTCTATCAGATTTATGATAAATTAAATCTACAGTTATTGAAGATTCAGGTAAAGACTCTTTAATCTGAAAAATGTAGTGTTGGAGTACTTTTTGAAGCTCTGGTTCAGTTTTTCTATTTTATGTTTAATCCATCCCTCTATTTCCTAGACCTACTTCATACTGTCCAAAGCTGAAGCCTTTCCTGGACGCATGAGGCATAACACAGAAGCCAACTGTGGATGGATGCCAGTCTAACACAGGGCACACTCACTCGTACTGAGCCAATTTGGAGCTACCAGCAGGACGTGGGTGTGAGCTGGAATACCCATGTAGCAAGTCAATATATTAATTTGTTAAAAAAATAATACATATTTCTTCTTTTGTTTTGCTTTCAATGGCTAATAAATACCTCTGTTAGGCCAGTCCATAAAGCCCAGCCTAGCTCATCAATTGCTGACTGCAATCATGATTTCCAAAACTCTATATTGAGTTGAGATGTAAAGATTCCCGAAGGGGCTCCTTTTATCTACACTGCTAGGAAACCAGTTCAATATATTTACAATTTACTCATGAAAATAAAACATTGGTGTTAAATTTGTACTTAACCAGCATCCAACTGTGTCTCTGAGACTTTACTAAAGAACTTATTTCAAGTTAACAGCTGCCATCAATGTTACTTAGTCACTTTAAAATTGTAAATTCTTCCATCAAGTCCCTATTTTCATCTGTTGGCTTAGGCCGAAAAGGTTCAACTCCTCCAGTCTTATCTTACAGCTCATGCATAGCAGTCCTAGAAACGGCTTAGTTGCTCATCTCTGGACTTTCTGTAGTGTTGCCATGTTTACTGTGTAATATAGAGACCAAAACTGTACATAGCAGTCCAGATGAGGTCTCGAAAGCTTAAGTGTAACCTCTTGTAGGTGCTAATCACCATGATACACTGCGTGAGAACAGCCAGAGGCGAGTCCACAGGCACTCTTGATCCATTTTGTTCTCAAGATCATGTTTTGTAATTACATTTACAATTATTTGCTTAGCAGACACTTTTATCCGAAGCAACTTACAGAGGTAATTATTGACAATATAGTTCCTTTGTACATGTGCTGCTATACTAAAACCAAATATCTCATGTTAACCTGCTTCTTAAAATAAATCCCATATGTCTTTTTAAAGAAAACCAAAAAATCCAGATAAAGGGTTGCAGTTCCCAAGGATACCTTGTTTGATGTCCAGAGTACTGAACAACAGTATAGGACTTCTAACATGAATCATTAGTCCTCCTAAGCTGTTCATGAGCAGGAAAGAATGCCTCTTGTTATGGAGCTCCATCTCCTTCAGAAGCAGATCCCAAAATGAACACTGAAGTCCAGGTATGTGGCAGTTTGCTGTATGTGCAGGAGGACATGGAAGGGCGGAAGTGATGTCACTGGTTTTCCAGGGTATTCTTCTCCACTCTATGAAGGGAAACGAAAACTGGGATAGTGATTGCACATCATCATTATTATTCCACCCCGATTACTTTTTTCAGCTCCCGTGAAAACACTCCCCATGTTCCCGTATGTGACATCCTATATTAATTTTGTACTCCTAGGATTTGGTCTGTGTTGCCTTCAAATGATTTAATTTTTATTTGCCATCCATCCATCTGCTTTTTCCATTTGAGCTACGGGGCTCTACATCTATCGGGATATCATCAGGCGCAAGGCAGACCCTATCCCTACCCCTAACCCTAAGTCTAACTCTAGACATGTCTGTCTATCCCAGAGCACATTTACTCAATTTACTCACCACAGAAGTAGATGAGAATGTGCAAACTCCATAAAGACAACCACCAGGCTCAGGATTCCAACCTAGGCCACTGGATCCATGAGACAGCAGTACCAACCACTGTGCCAGCTGGGCAGCCACCTACAATTAATATTAGCAGAATTTTTAACATTCAATAAATGTCAGCTCAGTAGCAATTCCAATTCTTTTAATTAACACTTAAAGTTCACCCCATGCAAACAGCTTCTTATCTTAATGAATCGATTAATTACACTATTTCCATCCATGCCTTTTTTTTTGAAAAGCAAAGTCACCTCAAGACATTTAACTAAATTGAAAAGAAAAAAAAATGAAAACAGTCATTTTAAAATGCAGTTACAGAGTATAAATTAAAAGAATTGGCAATAGTGAGAGGTGCACGAGGGCTGGCGGCCAAAATGTGGTGGGAGGCAGAGAAAAGGAAAAGCTCTCTGGTGAGGAGTGCCATGCTAGATTTAGTTTTAGAAGAAATAAAAAAGTGAAGTGTCTAAGAAGCAGATGACAAGAAAAGGTGACCATAAACTGTACTGTCTGAGGCAGAAATGTCCCTTACTCTAGAAGGTCCTATGGTTGTGGTGGTTAGAAAATAATCAAACCATCTATGACCTTCCCCAGCAGTCATGGTGATGATGATGATGATGATGTAAAGTGAGCAAGTCATCACACTGTAACCAGCAGGTTGCTGCAGTTTCAGATGGGCCCACTCATCTATTCACCAATCATCTGAGGGTCAAAGGGTTTGGGGTGTATCCTGGCTACACTAGACATAGGGCAGGAGCTAGCCATAGACTGGTGCCAGTCCTTCATTTGGCTTATTTAGAGCCACCCATTAACCTAACTTGTTCATATATGGAAGGAAAACCAGGGACCCGGAATAAAATTCATGCAGACATGAAGAGATGGTGCAGACAATAAACTTCCTGCAATTTAAACTCCGGGCATTGAAGTTATGAGACAACAGTGCCACCTTTATTATTTTAATTATTATAATCTATTTATTTCAAACCCATGTTTTTTTAGTACATGGTGTCAGTTATGAAAGGCTAGGATCAAGTAATGTGACATGACATGCCACTCTGTGATAATAATGTGCCCATGCATGCCATGCATTTGTATCACCCTTTCTTCACCTCACTGTTTTTACTTTGCCATGTACCGCCATGGATTTGGCTATTTGATTAAAACCCTTCAAGCCTACACTGTGCTATAAATTATCACTGAAATGTTGAGTCCACAGTGCATATTGCAGTCTAACATGTACAGTGGCCCATCTGCCCAGGTCTGTGCTATTTCAGCCTTTCACCATTTTGATGTTTTATGCAGTTTGGTCTGTGCACGGTTTGTGATGCCAAGCTTTCCCAGCAGCAGCTCCTTTCCCTTGTACACTTTTTGTCCACCCCTTGAATATAAATTTGCATAGTGACATCTGGACCTTTCTTTGCTATTAATATCCCATATATACTACAATATGATACCAGAGACAATTAGCATATAGATGGAGGGTTTCGCTTTAAATACTATCTTTTGATCTCCAAAACTGTCACATAATTACAGTTCTTCTCTTTGTCACTGATAGCCTGAGCGATTACAGCACACACTCCGTCCTCCATTTTTCATAGCTTCTATGTGATCTCAAACAAGCATTTCCAACTTACAGTACATAACGTAGGTGGGAGTGCTTTTCAGTGCCAGAAAATCTAAAACATCTCCAGAGTTCACTGAATGAATGCCTCAGATCACTCAGAGTCTAGGTCCTGTGGAAGGTACTCTAGGTCCAACAAAAGACTTACTATATAAATAATAATAGGGGCACAAAACTACAAAATTGGGACACTAGCAGGCCAAATGTGAACACTTGCAATAGAGATAATGTAGCAAACAGCAAGTTTCTTTCTGGGCCCTGACCCTGTCGGGGAGTATTGTCTACTTACCCACTCTCTCAAACACCAAAATCATACTTTAATCTTCCATATCTCCTTTGTTTTGACACTGGGCTCTGTATTTTCTACCAAATGACTCCGTCTAGCCCTGCCTGTTGCCCTTCTGGGTCACCCTGCACAAACATAATGCAAACCATCCCCAGATGTGTTTTCAGTCATTTTTGTGTGGATAAAAATAATGTCATAAATGGTGTGTGAAAATGCTAGTGTGGACAAAAATGCTATTTTAAATGAAAATATAGTCATATGGATGTAGCCGGACTCAAAACCCAGAACACAGACAAGGGTAAGAAGATCAGAATTTACACAATAATGGGGCAAAACTAAAATGTGAACTCCGAAAGCAAGCAAACTAAAATGCATGTACTGTATTTCTCTTAGAAATGGAGGGAAGTCTCTTCTTTTATATTTAAAGGTATGATTTATTGCCTTTGATCAAAGTCTACTTCTTCTTTCGGCTGCTCCCGTTAGGGGTTGCCACAGCGGATCATCTCTTCCATATCTTTCTGTCCTCTGCATCTTGCTCTGTTACACCCATCACCTACATGTCCTCTCTCACCACATCCATAAACCTTCTCTTAGGCCTTCCTCTTTCCCTCTTCCCTGGCAGCTCTATCCTTAGCATCCTTCTCCCAATATACCCAACATCTCTCCTCTGCACATGTCCAAACCAATGCAATCTCGCCTCTCTGACTTTGTCTCCCAACCATCCAACTTGAGCTGACCCTCTAATGTACACATTCCTAATCCTATCCATCCTCGTCACTCCCAGTGCAAATCTTAGCATCTTTAACTCTGCTACCTTCAGCTCTGTCTCCTGCTTTCTGGTCAGTGCCACCATCTCCAACCCATATAACATAGCTGGTCTCACTACCGTCCTGTAGACCTTCCCTTTCACTCTTGTTGATATCCGTCTGTCACAAATTACTCCTGACACTCTTCCCCACCCATTCCACCCTGCACTAAAGTGAAAGTATCATATTTTTGCTTCTTTCCGTCAACCTCCATTTTGGAATAAAAGGTTTAAATGAAGTAATAGTATCCACACTGGCCAGTGTGGCCCATATGTTTCTGCAGGCCTCATAACACATTTACTGTAAACTCCAAGTAGCCTGGCTACTGTACCAGACAGTAGGAGCCCATGTGTGCTGTAACATGCCTCCCTGCTGACCCCAACTGGACTGGGAGACTTCTATTAAGTTGGTGAAAGCCCCCCATCGCACTATTCCTACCACCATAGCACTGTTTTTTTTTTGTGGAGCTTTCCCTATTGATGTAAATTCTAACACCCCATGGTGTCATTACTTCTGTCCTCCTGGGCTTTTGTTCCATGTAATACTGGTCACCACCTGCCACTAGAGCCAAACACAGATACAAATTTCCTTTAATATACTCCTCCATATATAAATGTGTATGAAAATTATTTAAAAAAAATGATTTGTCCGACTACAAATCAATATGGTCTGCAAATGAATAACAGTATACAATACGAGCCATGGAAAGTCTTCAATAGAATGGTTAGGTTGTGATAAAAGGTATGTTCACCTATTAATTTCAGCCCTGCAGTTAACACAGTTTGTTTTTCTCTTTCTGTGCAATTCAGAAAAGATGAACAATTTTAGCACAACATTAGGCCATTTTTCTTAACTTTGCTTATTCAAATTTTGCTCTTGTCGCTTATGGAAACAGCTGGTGTTGAGGACAGTTGTGGCAAATTAAAACAAATTAGTAGATCATTTGAAATGCAGGGTCATTTGCATGGTAGGCAGCTGTCATTTATAAAGAAACTCTTTAGAAAGCAGTCAACTGATAAGAAACTAAATTTATAAAATGAATATGCCAAATGTGCTGTGTTGTATGCTTCATAAGAACAGTTTTGACAAGAAGAGACCATTTAGCCCAGTATAGCTTGTCAGTCTCTGACCGCCTAATATCTACAAAATACAATCATCTACCTCACTACTTAGTAAATTATTTCATGTATCTTTGCTTCTGCAGAAATGTTTTCTTATATTTTTGCACAACAGCGCCTAGTTGATGCCTCTTAGTTAAGGAAAATATTTAACATTTTTTGAGAAATCACAAAAACTGTGCTCAGAATTTTCAAGTAAGGAAGACAGAAGTTTCAAGGTAATATCCTACTCACTAATCCCGGTGCTGGAGAGTGGCAACACAGTGTATGTTGACTAGTACTTGCAAGTAAGAATTTCATTACACTCTGTACATGTAACAATAATGACTCTATAAACCTATAAAGTTCTGAAATGTTACAAATTTGACTCCCTTTCTTTTATAAGACTAGGGGGCTTTGCCCCCTGGCTCTCTTCGCTCACCAACCCCCATGTTTGGTTTTCCGGATACACACTTTTAAGATTTTTTTTTTTCTTTGAATTGTTGCTATTTCATTAGTTTCACTTTTATTTCAGAACTTCTGTAAAAACAATATTTGGAATCTTTCGAGTCCCAATATGCTGAATCTTTTAAATGAGGTCTGTGAGACATGTGTTTAATGACTTTGTACCATAATTCAGGATAGGTTTCTCTGTTTGGAATTTCAGTACAGACAAAGCGATCTACATCATCAGCAGTTAATAAATTTTTTTTTGCAAAGTAACCAACAAATGCATGTGAGGTAAACTCCATTTTTGAGATTCTCTTGACTTTAACTTCAAAGCCTTACAATATTTACATACTTCTGACATATTACCTGTGTCCATATATTCAATCTCTATTCGCCTTTTCATTACTTCTCCGTGTAATAATTTGTCTTTCTTTGCGCTAATGCGATGTTTACTTTCTTTGTTTTGACACTGTCGTTTTTTTCTGCTTTCATATTCTGTATCTTGCTCTGCATGTGTATCACGCCTATGTTTTTTTTGAGGCTTTTGAATTGAGGCAATTTTCATTATCTCTAACCTGCTCTGCATGTGTTTGGCCCCCTTGTTTTTTAACCTTTTTATGACATTTTACTTTGTTTTCTACTCTGTCTTTTATTTCTGACCTTGCTTTATCCTGCTTTTTTTTAATGACACCTGGTCCGTGGTGATTATTTTCCCTTTTCGAGTAATAATTTCCATTTGTTTGCACTCCTGCGATCTTTACTTTCTTTTTTTTTATACTTTCTAATTTTCCTACTTTCATATTCTTTAACTTTCTCCGCATGTGTATTGCACCAACTATTTTTTTTTTTGAGCCTTTCGAATTACACTGCTTTCATAATCTCTATCCTGCTCTGCATGTGTATAGCGCCAACGTCTGGATTGGACGTGCTTTTTTTTTTAATTCCACTTGTTCCAGGATGATAATTACTTTCCTTATTTTCTGAATTTGCACCTAATTATTCTTTTTCTTTTTGTCCCTCCAACGCTTTTGAGTCTCTTTTCTCCACACTGCTTTCTTCTTCGCTTTGTCCTCTATGTTTCATTTATAACATATTGTCCTTATACTCTTTATATGTGCTCAGAGCCCTGGATCTGTGTGTGTTCAAAGCCAAAACACGAGTGTGTGTGTGTTTTGCTGGCTGCCCCTGCACTCATTTATTTGGTAAGTAGGGCGTGTCTTGCAAGAATCTCATGTTCTACATCATCGCGAGATGGTCCTGGGTCAATCTCTTGGCACAAAGTCTCATGTTTAAGGTCCCCGCGAGACACTCGGTGGCCAATCTCTCTAGTCTCGCGGGTCTTTTAAGTGTCTTCCATGATCTTAACGTGAAGATCATGTATCGTAGTCGTAACTGTTTCTCTACAGAATTTTTTTTATAATAGAGAGATAACATCAACTAAGTCACAAGAGTCTTACATGAACAATGTACTAATGGTAAAAGCAAAGGTGAGCTTTGTAACCTGCACAACAACCTGGAAGAATATGATGTACGCATACGTTATGACAAAACGAACTAGAGGTAATAATCAAAGCAAAACCAAATTTGAAAGAAAATAAAAATAACTAGGAAACACACAAAGCTCAGATATGCTCAAGATCAAGGTTCCAGTCACAGTAGTTTCCGAGAAAGAGCAAGATGTCGTACCACACATGCTTGATGCTTAGTGGATGCCAGAGCTGTCATTTTTCTTCATTCTTTAGCGGAATCAGCTTCTGCAACTTGCTGCATGCTCAGGAGATGTGTTCTTTTTCTTTCTGCTGTGTCACCTTTGTGGTAGTGCTGCTGCCTCGCAGTAAGGAGGCCTGTGATTCGCTTCCCGGGTCTTCCCTGCGTGGAGTTTGCATGTTCTCCCCGTGTCTGCGTGGGTTTCCTCCGGGTGCTCCGGTTTCCTCCCACAGTCCAAAGACATGCAGGTTAGGTGCATTGGTGATCCTAAATTGTCCCTAGTGTGAGTGTGTGTGTGCTCTGTGGTGGGCTGGTGCTCTGCCCAGGGTTTGTTCCTGCCTTGTGCCCTGTGTTGGCTGGGATTGGCTCCAGCAGACCCCCGTGACCTTGTGTTAGGATATAGTGGGTTGGATAATAACTGACTGACTGACATGACCTTTGTGGAAGAAAAATTAGAGTTGGGGATAAAGTGTTATGATATGCTTTCCATTTTAAAATATAGCATTTGTCTTAAAGAAATACTATAAAGGGCTAATAAATGTCAGAAAACCTGTTCAGGCACACCAGGAAACCAGATTAAGGTCAAGCGATCAACAGAGGCAAAACTGTAATACACAAAATGCACTGAAAGATGATTAAGAGGTCAGCAGATGTCCTGCAGCAACATGAATGGGCAGTTGCTACATGCACAGAAATCTTAAGGACGGTGGCTCAACCCAAAGGGCATAAGAAGAATAAGAATACAACAAAATAGACTTTTATTTTATATAAGTCATTTGGGTCTTAACTAACGAACCAGCCAGACTAAAACATATGCACTAACTGCCGCCGTGTGTAAATTCAATCGTTTATAAAATGAACCTCTATCCTGTGTTTCCTTGATCATTCTGACCAGGCTGTAACAGACCTCTGTAAAGGATGCTCCCCCTCTAAAGTATATGCCAAAGAACTAATTAAATGACGCCATGGACGGCTTTTCTCCTGCCTGATTACAGACTCAAAAAGGTTTACCAGAGTTTTACTAGTAGAGGATAAGTTTCTTTCTGTTTGATTTCTACCACACCTTCTCAATCAGATTTCCCACATAATGTGCAGTAAGAAAGACACAAACCCAGATAACTTTGCGGAGGTTGCCACCAGCCACATTGTTTGTTTCACTAGTGAGTATCACATGTAAAAACATAAAATGATGTAATTGAACAAAATGTATGTGTGTACAGAAAATAGGACAGAATGATGAAACTTGTTTGTGTTTTGCGTACGTGACAAAAAGCATGTATACTTTCTGGAAGTTTTCTTTTGATGATGTGTGTGACAAGAAAATATACCTTTAGGGTAATGACTTTACAAAATTGGAAAAATACAATGAGTCAGGACGCTATTTTTATTGCTTACGTGGTCAACGATCAGGAGATTAGAAAGGTATAAAAGAGCAAGGACATCTGCGCTCGAGGCAGATGAAGCGCGGTGTCCTAGGACTGTGTTTCTCTGTCATTTTACCCTTGTTTGGTATGTATCAATAAAAGGTTTTGACTAATTTTAATTTTCTTCTCTGTCTTCAGTCACAAAAAGTGTCCACAGTTTTTGGCGCCCGGACGTGGGGCAAGAGACGGCCGGTCGACTCCTCCAGCGAGACCATTTCAGTGATCCGTCTGACAGCGGACTGCCGTCAACTTGAGTACTCCGGCAGCAGAGCATGCAGCTCCGGCAAAAGTTAGGACTGCCCTGTCCTGAAACAGTTCTTGCGTGAGGAGTCCCTGGTCTCCTCTTTGCTACATCCACAGTGACTGAACGGATTTCCAGACAGAGCTTGCACACTTCCAGGCTGGGGTAAGCACCGGGGATTTCCGAACATTTTTTATTTTCTAAATAACGGGAGGGCGAGTTTCCTGTTGACCGTCTAGTCATACTCATATCTCAACGGGTTGCTTAAGGTGATGGAGACTTGACCCAAGCAGTTTGACGCATACGAAAGGTCTGATGAAAGGATACTGGCCTCACCCATATCCTAGACTCGGCTGGACGTATTGATGTAGTATTCTGCTGAACCGAATCGGACACGAAGTCACCTGAGCTGGAATCCGGGGGATGTGAGCGGACAGGCTAACGGGACGAGTAACGGGGTGGTATGGAAATATAAACCGGAAAAGAGCACAGATTGCAGGATTGCTGTTAGGACGGAATGATATGTAGCGCTATGGAAGATATGTAGCGCTATGGAAAATAAATAAATCTACATACGGAATAAGCAACAATACCGTGTTCTCCTGGGAACTGGGACAGGACCGATAGTTAGGTGTCTCCCCTTGGGAAAAAGAAGGGAACAGTAAGGGAATAGTGAGTGGCACACTTAATACCTCGCTGATTCATACGGACAAGGGATTAGGCGAATCAGTATATGTAGCGCTATGGAAGATATGTAGCGCTATGGAAAAATAGTTGGAAAATTAAATACAGGACCCGGGAGGGCAAGGGGACATAATGGGAACTTATAACAGTAAGCCTGTTAATCGCCGCACAGGGGGATCAAAATCATTAATGCTGGAAGAATTATTTTCGGAGGATCAACAGACGCCCCGTAAAAATGGGTCTCCTAGGAAATTTATAGAAAAAAAAGACAGGTTTAGATTTCAAGAAGGCATGTAAGAAATGGAATAGACAGAGTGGTGGGCGTTGGCCGATAGAGGGGACAGGAGATGTAAGTGAAATACAGGAAACTAGGAAAGATCCTGTGTAGGAATAAGCAGGGTTGTTATAATAGTGGACCGTATCGAATGGATATGTTCGATAGATGGGAATTAGTAATAAAAGACAGAAATTTAGAAGCAGTACAGAAACAGAATGAATTGTTGCGGGCAAATGAGAGAAAGGCTAAAAAAGCAGAAAGAGGAATTACTAATTACATTACAGAAAGTTCAGATAGGCACTGAACCACAGGCAGATGGGAGGAAAAGGAAGAATAATCCAAATAAAAACCCCCTTTATCCTATTATTTTTTCCCCTCCTCAGTACCAACCTCAGGCACCTCCATTATCCCCTCCTCTATCCCCATTCCGACTGCCCCCCCCTGCACTACAACTAGCAGCTCCACTCACAAACCAGCTCCAACTTTTTTCTCTTCTGATCCTTCACCTTTACTTACTTGCCCTTTAATAGAAGTTCCCAATCCCCATTATAACCCTGCCCATCCAGCCGGACCCCAAAATCCCACAACAGTTATGATAAATCGTAACTGGGACATCCAAGAACTAAAAGATGTCGTGAATGCACTTCCAGATCCAAAGGAAGTAGGAGGACTAAAATTTGTTGAACAACTTGATCAGTTAGATAGCATGTATAAGCCTAACGCTGCTGAATGGACCCAGGTACTTCGTCGAAAGCTTGGGACCACATGGGCCACTGTTAGCAGGGGTGTCCGCAATGACGTTCCATGGGTATGGAACCCAGCTTTAACTCGAGGACAGGGGATAAGTGGAGAAGGCGAATTTAACCCACAATGGGAGGCGTTGAGACAAAATATTGCAAAAAAAAATATAAAAAAGGAACGGACTGGTCCCTTATTTCTGCTGCAAAATAAAAGAGAGACGAGACGGTTGATGAATGGGCACATAGGATTCAAGACCTTATGGCTAATCACTCGGGCTTGGGAAATGCTGATGACCGCACCCGAGCTGCAGTTCCACCTTTTGTTTCCAGTTTGCGCCTTGATATACAAAACAAGGTCCGCACTTCCTGTATTGAGTGGGAAAGTGCCACGTTTGATGAAGTCAAACGACATGCTGAACATGCCAAAAAACAAACTAAGCAGAAGGAATTGGACTCTCATGCCAAATTATTGGCAGCACAGATGAACTATTATACCAGGAATGCTCCTGACCAAGGTCGAGGATATGGCTTTAGAGGAAGGGGACGAGGACGAGGACGAGGACGAGGTGGTTTTAGAGCTCCTCCTGTTGACCACAATAAGAATCCTTTTATTCCCTCTCCCTTTAATTCCAATGCTAATTCCTTCTCTTGCTACGCCTGTGGTGAAACTGGACATTTTCGTCGGGAGTGCCCTCACAGACAGCAACAGCCCCCACCTCCCCTTATTCCACCTGTTTTTTCTGACACCCCTGACCAACCATACTGGCCATAGGAAAACGCTGGGACCTCCAGCCACTCTTTTCAACTACCTTTGCTCACCCATAATTCAGAGACTGATCCTTTACTGACATTGTTCGTTGATGGCACTGAGACTGTTTTCTTAATCGACACTGGTGCCACTCGATCTACCCTCTCGCTGGCAAAGGTCCCTGCCTCGAACGAAACTGTTACTGTGCTTACTGCTTCTGGACAACCTCACCTTCTTCAAGTATCAAAACCTCTTCAAGTCCAGTCATGTCCTGGCGGACATACCTTACTGCATCGTTTTCTGTTCAACCCCCAAGTTGTTGTGTCAAATTACCCCTTACCCCAAACCCTCTTTTTTAGATATTTCCCCCCACACCATTCTCCTCAAAGCCCTACACTCTTTTTCCCCTTGTCTTTTTCCCAATTTACAGGCCCCTGACATTTTACACTGTTCTGCCCAATACTTCCCTATAGAAGTAGACACCCGTGGCTAGAATCTTTCCTTACTTCTGGTACTTGCCCCGAAACCCTTCACATCTCCTGTGTTTTTATTTCATCCACAAAGGCAGCTGCTTCTGTTCATCTTACATGCTCACAGCACATATATTATCTTGGCGGCACAGTGCCTCATATTTCCTTAGCTAAATCACGCACTGTTAAATGGGGGAAATAGGACCATGGGTAGAAAAATACCTTGAAAGAACAGACTGGTTACAAGTTACTCCAGGTATTTTTGATACTCCTGACCGTTTAAGGATAGCCCATTGTGAGCCTCTGGTGATCCACCCGAAATCCTCCTTCCGCCCGCACCGTGCCCAATATCCTCTGTCTCCCGAAGCAGAGGCTGGCATCTCCGCCGTACATTCCGATCTTGTCAAACGCGGTACCGCCGTTGGACATGGACCGTCATGCCTCAGGGATACACTGAAGCCCCTTGTGTTTATGGATAAGCTCTTGCCCAAAATTTAGAAGGCTTTTGGCCGGAAATAGGACATTGATACAGTATGTAGATGGAAATGATATGTAGCGCTACGGAAGAAAATTGTACAATAGATACTCAGAAATTGTTGCTGTTTCTGGGGGACAATGGCCATAAAGTTTCTAAGGTTAAGCTGCAGCTAATCAAAACAACTGTAAAATATCTAGGTCATGACATTACGTATGGAACAAGAGCTCTCTCTAGCGATCGCATTACAGCCACTGCAGACAGTGGGTTCTAAATTTTACTGAAAGAGCACAGCCGTTGCAACAATTGGCTAATACTCCTGGCATCCTCCTTTCTGGCCAGGTCCAATGAAATGAACAGGCTGAGAAGGCTCTCTGTAACCTCAAAACTGCTCTTCTATCTGCGCCTATCTCTTCTAGGTTTGCCTGATCATTCTCGTCCATTCACTTTGTTCGTGGACGAAAAGCAGGGATTTATGAATGCAGTACTAACGCAACAACATGGAGATACATTCTATCCTAGTACAAGCCAAAACTTCACATCTCAACTAGTTACGCAGTGGTCCAAGGGGACCGCCTGCTGGAAGCAAATCGAATTTCATCAAGCTTAAGTGCACAAGCAGCTGAACTCGTAGCACTCACTCGAGCATGTCAGCTGTCCGAAGGGAAGATCGTAACAATTTATACAGATTCCAGGTATGCTTTTGGAGTCTGCCATGATCATGGAGCATTATGGAAACTAAGGGGATTTAAGACCAGTACTGGCAAACCCATCCAACATCAGAAATTGATCGAATCCCTTTTAGAAGCCATAACCAAACCATCGAAGCTAGCGATTGTTAAATGATAGCTCACACAGGATCCTGTTAGCAAAGGAAATGAATTAGCTGACCACTTTGCTAAAAAGGCTGCATATAATAACACACCAATTTCTTTATTCCAACAGAGAAATGACCAGGACCCTGATAATCAAATTATTTCTTTACAGAGTGCAGCCACGGATATTGAAAGGAGAAAATGGTCCAAAGAAGGGTCCCTCTCTGATGACTCATAAACACACTAACAAACCTTTTCTCCCAAAAGCCTCTTTCCCAGGAATGGCAAAAATCGCCCATGGCCTCGATCACGCAGGTAGAGATGCCATGGTTCAAGATGTTGAAAAACACTGGGAAGCTGTAGGTTTCTCTACATATGCAGAGCAATTTTGCAGATGCTGTGCAATATGTCAAAAGTTTAATGTGGGAAAAGGTACCCAGGTAAGTCCCGCCGTTACCCCTAATCCAATGGGTCCGTTTGAACACCTCCAAATGGATTTCATTGAACTAACCCCGTCTAAAGGGTACCGATATTGTCTTGTGATTGTCGATGTGTTCTCCCGATGGGTAGAGGCTTTCCCTTCAAAACACAACGATGCCAAAACAGTAGCTAAAGCACTAATTAAAGAGATTATTCCAAGATGGGGTATCCCTCAAAAGTTACAGATAATGGCACTCATTTTGTGAACTCCATTATAAATGAATTAACCACCTGGCTATTGTAAATACCATCCCCAAAGCAGAGGCATCGTAGAACGATGCAATGGCACTTTAAAAGCTAAACTCGCAAAAAATTTGTGAACAAACTAATTTATCATGGCCAGATGCACTACCCTTAGCTTTAATGGGACTAAGGGGACGGACACACCGACAACTGGGACTATCGCCGTTTGAGATTCTGACCGGACGATTGTAGGAAATGTGAATTTGCATACTGTGGACAATGATCTTCTCTCTAGTCTTGCAGGTTTGCGAACCTCGTTGAAGGAAATCCACCAGCAGGTTAATCAAGCCTGGAGGACCAGTCCCCTTTCCAAGGATTTACCAATTCCCTTGGGCACCTGGATCCTGGTTCGAGATACTCGGAGGAAACACTGACATCAGCCTAGGTGGAGAGGACCATTCCAAATTCTTCTATCCACACCACACGCCGTGAAAGTTGAAGGACTGCCTGCCTGGATCCACGCATCGCATTGCAAGAAATGGCTATCTTAAAAATACTTTTTCTGTTGGCTGTTACCCGCACCCTCTCGGGCTACCCAAGGATGGGTGGTGATCTCTATCTAAGTACTTTACCGCCTCTATGGAAAGGGCATATATGCTACATGAGGAGCGCATGTCTCGTATAGCTTCTTCCATTTTCTCCTCCCCATCCCCTTTCTTCCCCCCCTTCCCCTTCATCAACCATTTCAAGATAGAATTATATTGCCCACATCATTTTGTTCAAAAAGGGAGGAGTGTAAAAACATAAAATGATGTAATTGAACAAAATGTATGTGTGTACAGAAAATAGGACAGAATGATGAAACTTGTTTGTGTTTTGCGTACGTGACAAAAAGCATGTATACTTTCTGGAAGTTTTCTTTTGATGATGTGTGTGACAAGAAAATATACCTTTAGGGTAATGACTTTACAAAATTGGAAAAATACAATGAGTCAGGACGCTATTTTTATTGCTTACGTGGTCAACGATCAGGAGATTAGAAAGGTATAAAAGAGCAAGGACATCTGCGCTCGAGGCAGATGAAGCGCGGTGTCCTAGGACTGTGTTTCTCTGTCATTTTACCCTTGTTTGGTATGTATCAATAAAAGGTTTTGACTAATTTTAATTTTCTTCTCTGTCTTCAGTCACAAAAAGTGTCCACACACATCACACGCTTTCAATTAAGACCAAGATCACAGTTCTAGCCCCAGTGGTTCACAAGTAATCTTGTGACAGGCATACACAACCCACAGTATTTTGTATACGGTATATACAGTAGATGCCAGAGCACTACTGGGTGTGCAATATCTAAAAATCTCACTGGTGCTGTGCCACTGCCAGTGTGTGTCCTTTCCATTTGTTACACCCTTGAACAGCCCTGCCCTGTATCACCTTGTCCTGTCTGGACCTCTGCTTCCAGCCAGCCAGGCCCCCACTACACTCACTAAAAGGACAACAATCACACTCTGCTCTTTTGCCACATAAATGAAGTCTTAATATTCCTGCCAGTTCAACACAGTTGCCTGAATCCAAACTGGTGTGCAAACTATGAAATGTACGTTTTCTAGTTTTGTATTATGCATCTCTTGGGTTTGAGGCTTTAGTTTTAACTGTAAATCTTTACGATATAGTAAAAACATCACTAAGAATGACAAAGACCATTAAAAATGTCAAACATCTACCAAAGCGTAGTACGTCTTAAATGAAAACTCTGAACACTGCTTCGTATTTTGCATGTAACCCTCAGGTGCGAGTGTACTGAAGGGGATTGAGAAATCAACTCTGGTCAAGCAGGGTTGAGAAGAACTGGCCAACTTCATAACCCTGCCATTCCTACTGGATTGTTTTGGTATGGGTACCACATTTTTGAGATGCTTTATGTCTGTTGTTGAAAAGCAGTTAATAGGCGGGATGAACAGGTTTGTGCAACACATGGCATCATCGCCACAAAAGTATCAACGGTCAGTGTTGTGAATGCCCTAGGTGTACAAGTCTATGGATTCATTTTAAAAACGTAGTGTTATTGTTTATTTTGAAGGCTCAATGGTTACATATTCTGTTTGCTTTGACTACAATTTGGCTCTGGTTACATGAACTTCAGGTTACTGACCCCCTCACTTTCCTTCTTTACTACAATCACTGCGCAAGTCCTCGCCTTTCTTAATCACATCCTCTGTCCCCCAGTTACAACTTCACTTGTCTTCCACCCAGTACAATCTGTCTCTCAATTCCAATGCTATTTAATAACTGCTGCCTGTTATGATTCTGTGTACTCATTTATTAAAAGTATTATTGTTTTCAGCTTATAGTAAAAATAATTGTGCCATTTCTGTCACAGTTTTGCTTTTTTTTTAATGGGATCTGCCATGTTCAGTTGGCATCACTATGACGTGGTATTGGCTGCAAGGGAGCACATCTCTGGAAATACTGTAATTAATGTAACTAACTTGACAATACATAAAGTTCTGCATCAGACACATCATTAGTCAGTCTGCTGATACCTAAACAAAAAAAAACAACCTTTATGCATGTATTTTAATTTCCCCTTAGGGAAAACTAGAGTATAATCTATAATCTAATCTAATTATTTTTGCTATTCTGATTTTCTGGTTCTTGACTCTTTCTTTGATATTGCTTCAACACGATTTCTTGGCTTATTGGAAATTTAGAACTGGTTTTCTTGCTTTGATTCTCGGCTCGTCTAATGCTTTCTCTCTATTACATCTCTTTATAACTCCATAGTCTTACCCGTAAAGCTTAACACTGCTCTATTTGCACTACAGTACACCAATGAGGAAAAAAATGTCAAAAAATGGTGGGGAGAGATATCATCGGAAGAATATTAAAATAAAATATAATTCAAAATAACAAAATATAAATGGTGAAAAAATGTTCAAATAAAGCACACAACATGCTGTATACCCACGTTATGACAAAAGCAGGAAAAAGAATTATTTTAGTACAGCATGAGACTCTCGAATCTTCCTCTGGTGGTTGTTAAAAATTCAAATAAGACATCTGCTGTATCCTGGGTCAAAACTCTTTGATTGAATCCAGCACTGTGTTTGAGGGTCAAACTAAAGAAGCAAAACAAAAGACCTCCTTGAGCACAGTAGTCGCTCCCTCTCTTAGTTTATTCTAATTATCTACTTGGTAACCCATGAGGAATGAATTTCATACTCCTATCACTCCCTCCTTCGGCAATCTGCTCAAGTTAACACATGTAAAAAAGAAGGAAATTAATAACAGTACTGTTATGCATAGGTGATTCCAACCAACAACCCCTATGGATTTGTAATTTATAAATTTACTTAAAAAAGCAGTTGCACTTAGAGAATTCACTTATTTATTAAATGTGTATGAATAAATCAGTAAATAGAAATGATTCATTATTTAAAAGATGTCAGTTATTTGGTGTATGCTCCTGTAGATGAGTATTGCCTCCTCAGTTCAGAAATATTAATTTCAGACAGAAAATAAAAAGGAAGACCTTGAGACAAAAGGTGAAGGAACCCAACTGAAAACAATTCAGTGAAACACATCTTCCAGCGCTCGGAGATATTATAAACTAAATGGCAACAAGCAGAGCATTGTCTTGAAATGACTGGAACATCTGAAAAAAGAGGCGAACCTCATCTTCAGAGCTATTAATAGCCTTTTCTCATTTCAAAAGATTATTTC